>NW_021145162.1:1218866-1348866 GCF_900634775.1 Gouania willdenowi
CATATGTGACATTAGGTGTAAAAGTAGTAGAATGTGTTTATAAGTGCTGAACATGTCTGGAAAGTGAAAAAAATGTGCAGAAAATACATTAAAATGTGATGTAGAAGTGTCAGAAAAGGGTGAAAAGGAGCAAAAATACATTAAAAGCAGAAAAATATGACAAGAAAAACTGATGAAAATATGTTAAAATATGGTGAGTTTGGTGGAGTTGTAGAAAATGATAAAATAAGCAAAAATGGGCTGCTGAAATTGTTTAGAAATTTTTGTTAGTTTTTTGAAGTCATCTGGGGACCCCCTCCCAGTGTCTCATGACCCCAAGGTTGAGAACCCCTGGTCCAGTAGATGAGAGAGAATGGTAGTGGGTCTTTGTGGGGGCCTGAGGCTACAGACTGTGTTTGAACTTTACACCTCGTTCGCAAACCAGCACATTAACCAGTTCATCCACATACTGTGTGTGACGTACAGGGAGGAGCCTCTGACCTTAGTCATTCAACCTGTGTGTGTGTGTGTGTGGTCAGAGACATTAAAAGAGGCTTTGCTTCCTCTCAGGGAAGAATGGTTGAAGGTAGAAGAACAGGTGGTGAGGCTGGTATGAGGTGGTATGAGGTATGAGGTGTCCATCCCTCCCTGAACAGGAACAGTACATTGTTCTGGTAAAGACACGGCTCCACCTGAGGATGTTTATTTCACATAAAGCTAAAAAAAAACAGCGTTAAGATGTTAAATAATATCCTCTAAATAAAGACTGTTCACATCTGTTGTGGGTCACAAATAAACTCTGGCAAAGTCTGGAAGTTTAAGTTTTTAAGATTGTTCAAAGTGTGCAAAAAGTTACAAAAAGGTGCTATTTACAAACAAAACAAAAATAAAATAAAATAAAATAAAAGAACATCTCAATGTTCACTGGAAAACTTCTTATTTCAACCATGAGTTTGGCCTGTAGATGTCACCCACACTGCAACCAGGCATAGACTGAATTCTCATTCACAAACTTCCTGTAGCCCAAGCCCCTCCCACTCACCTTATGTAATGGGGGTGAAATCCATTTTTAGAACAAACAAAGCATTGTATTGATTAAATTAATACATCTGTTTCTTATAATAAAACAAAATACAATGCCATTCCTTCACTGAATGATGCACATAAGGCAGTGGTCGTTGTCCTCGGGCATGCTGCTCCCGGTGCTACTTCTATTCCGGGTCCTTTTGGCCTGGGGCCCGGTCCCTGCTGGCTCTGGGCCCACTGAAGGATGCCCGCCGGCTGCCCGTTCGTCGCGGCTCTGGCCGTCTGCTGGGAGTGGGCCTTGGCCCTCTGCTGAGGTCTCGGGCGGGGGCTCTCTGGGCCCTCCCCTTGGGGGATTGGGTGCGGAGGTGGGGGTGGTGGGGTGGATGTCGGTGGGGGGCCTTGGGGTGGAGGGCCTTGGGGTTGGGGGTGGTGGTGGAGTGTGCCGGCTCCTCAGCTTCTAGGTGCTTTGGGGGGTGTATGTGGAGGGCGGTCGCTGCCTCTCGGCTTGGTGTCTTGGGGGCGTCTGGGGGGCTGCTCGGCCGGGGGGGTGGCCTGGGCTCCCTGGCCCCTGCTCTTTCTGCTATTCTGGCTGCGTCCTCGAGTCCGGGGCAGCGCTTGGGTTTACAGTGGCAGTATCTTGCACATACATCGGTCTACGATGCACTAGCATGCCTTGGACTGTGGGATAAAACTTGTCGTGGGCTTAACTTTAGACACGTTGATCCCAAATACCTGTTTCAGGTATTACCACTCACTCCTTCCCTCTGCCCACAGCCACCACCATTATAGTTAAGCCTCACTCCAAAAACTTCACATCTCACTCTAACTTTACAGTAATCAACTCCTCCCCACCCTCCCATTTCTCTACCTTGAATTGCTCCTCCCTGCTCCTCCCTCCTCTCCCACAAAGTAGCTCCTCTGTGGTACCTGAGCCCTGGTTGACCGCCATTCCTGGTGGGCCAACAGCACTGCTCTCCTCGTCCTCATTCTCTGTTGCCCAGGATGCGGCCCCCTCATCCAGGGCCAGGTTATCAGCCGCGGTTGTGTTCTCAAGTTTTTGCGAACGCAGTCCTGTGCACTTTGAAAAACACACCCTTGGTTTCTGACTTGCCATCCCTCTTCTGACACCATATGTTGTAGGTCACAAATAAACTCTGGCAAAGTCCGGAAGTTCAAGTTTTTAAGTTTGGTCGTCAGGCACTGATCGACACTGAAATCCCATTCACAAACGTCTCCTCCTATAGCCCAAGCCCCTCCCTCTCACCTTACGTAATGGGGGTAAAATCTATTTTTATAATAAACAAAGTATTGTATTGATTAAATTAATACATCTGCTTCTTATAATAAAACAAAATACCATGCCATTCCTTCACTGAATGATGCACATAAGGCAGTGTAATTTAAAGATAAATTATGTTCCCTAAGCAACGTATGAAGTGAGACAGAGAGGTGAGTGACAGGATCCTGTGTGTACCCGGGTACCTGGAGGGTTCGATAAAGTGTCTGTATACGTTTTGTCGCTGGTCCCTCTCTTGCACTGCACCGGCAGCCTCGTGGGAGCTGACTGTGTACGCAGCCTATGCTTTAAGCAGGAGAGGCAGGGAAGAGAGTGCAGTGCACTGTGGAGTCTTTAGTGATGACTCCATCACAACATTGTTTACCTTGTTTACAATTACATTGATCTGGTATTATTTTTGTAGTCTATATTTCAGTTGTTGAACATTTGACATGTTTTTACATTATATTGGCAGTGGCTATCCTTATGGTTGCCGTATCAATATATCAACATTTTATCCATACGCAGCGCCCCTATTTGGCCAATTTAGGTCACGTGATAGGTCAGTCATTGACCAGTTTAGTTTGCGTGACTAAGACTAAATCTAACCCTAACCTAACCCTAAAGTTACAACCTAACCTTAAAATGCTACGTACGTGTACTTCAGTAACCGTACCAACGGCACCGGGGTTTGTTCGTATGGCAACCGTATAAATAGACACTTTCTATTATATTTGTGCTGCTGCTCTCATTGAGACTAACTTGCTTTAATAAAGACTATAAATCACATTTTAAATTGTATTTAACATTTTGTTTATTTATTTGTATTAATATTTATCCATTTTGCACAATTACAAAAACAAGTGTTGGAGCATGTTCTCAATCAGCCTTGTCTGTGTGATGTTCAATGTTTCTTTTTGCACTTTATATTGATAGGCACGGAACGTGGTTCTAGATCCTTCTGAGTGTGTTTTTACTTCTACTACTTTTGTTTGTGAGTGTTTCCGGTTCCGTTTGAGCGGGAGAGGAAGAGAGAGAACTTCCGGTACAGTTATGTTCTGATGAGGATGCCAGAACTAAGCTCAGAATAAAAACCACTAGAATGAGCAACGACGCTGAACGCGCAACAACAATACATGGATAGATAGATCTATAGATAGATAGATAGATAGATAGATAGATAGATAGACAGACAGACAGACAGAGACAGACAGACAGATAGAACACCAAACACAATCTCAAACAACTGTATTATGTACCTTCACTTTCTCATACATAAATCTAGTTGAAATAAAATGCAGTAAAAACCCAACAAGAAAAATGTTAGGAACCATGCTGTAAATATATTTTATTTACAAAAGTACATCAATAAATAAATACATGTTAATAATAGCTGTTAAAGGGACGAGCCTGAGGTTTTATTGCGTGTGGTTGCAGTACCACCGCTGACCGGCGGAAGCGCTGCTTCTCACTGATCCACAAACACAATAAACAACAGCTGGTGGTGGCTAACCGTTAGCACATGCTAAATGACGCACTCTGCCTCAGTGAGGCACTTATAACGTTCTCTGTAGTTTTACAGCAGATTACAATAAGCGGAGTGTCCGAGGACGGCAGCGGGGGACGTACCGAGTTCTAGCGGCATGAAGGCGCTCCGTCGGCCGGATAGCAGCTGTTAGCATCCCCGGACCGGAGCTAACCGCTAAAGCTAACACAGCTAGCTCCCTGTAAACAATAACAAAGAGCAAACAGCAGGTAAATAAAGGAAGAGGGGATTAAAGTTCGCCAAAGAAGAATTAGGAAGTGTTGTATAAATAGTGGTTTATTTATATTAGCACAATGCTAACGTAGCAGTAAATCACGTGATCGCAGTCACATGATCTACTAAAAACAGTCACCATTATATTATTAGATTGATAATGATCCGTATTATTCACAGTAAGACTAAAACGTAGTTAATGTAAGATATTGGCCGTTGCTATGGATACGTTAAACGTATCTTGAGCTCATTTATTTTGGCAGTGGCTGTTCGTACACTTGTATCAATATACCGACATTCTATCCGTATGCCAATTTCACCAGTTTAGGTCACGTGATAGGTCAGTAGAGTTGCCACCTTTCAGAAAAGAAAATAAGTGAAAAATAGAAACATTTTGACATAGAACAGTGTTTATCAAACGTTGTTGCCCCATTTACCCGTAGTTCATGTTATATATTAATTATTAGTGTCTGCTGACTCGTCTAAACTCTTTCCTGTGGCTCGTCCAACATTAACCTTGAATTTAGGCCTTTTTTATTCATTTTTTTTTTCTGATCATATTTTTGTTCATTTTGGAGAGTTGTGCAACAAATTATGATTGATTGGATGAAAAATAAAAGTCTGTGTGCATGTAAAAAAAATCTATAATGTTGAAAAATAACCTGAAACGTGTGTAACTCCTGAAAAGTGTGTTCATATAAACCTAGGGCAGCGTATGTAAACTTTATTTTCTAAGGAACCATTTTTCCTCCTCTCACCTGGATTAAAATCCTTCTGGAGCCAAAAAAATACCTTCTCAATGAAGACAATATAGTGAATAAAATTATAGTTACAATTATTTCAGCAATATTGTTAATAATTAAAAAAAATATTCTTGATGTAATTGTAGTTCTACAAAAAGTCACTTGAATTTAATAACACATGATCATGTCAGTCATCATATACTGTGTATAATATATATATATATATTATTTATATAAATAAATAATACTAATTGCTTATTAAACTGGTCGTTGACAGTTAATTAAATATTTTCCTACACAAATAAAATCTCTGTTTTCTTCCAGAATAGTGTTTTTGTTGGTTTAGTTTTCTGATCAGAGATTTAAAACATAAGGTTAACCACAGGTGTAGGAAAGTTTATGGTTGATGATAGTTATTTTTTTAGATTTACATATTTTATATCATGATTTTGTTTGGTGTCAATGTCATTTATCATTAATAACCTCTGTAAGAAATAATAATTCATTATTATCATATGTTCTTATAGCTATAGGAGCCATTGCTAAAGAGTCAAAGAGCCACAGGTTGCAGACCCCTGTCCTAGGGGTACACGTACCCCAGTTTGGGAACCACTAAAATATACAGAAATCTCTACAAACATGTTTAACCTCGGGAATATATATATAAACTATTAATGTATTTATTTATTTAATGTTAACCTACTTTTATTAAAATACCATACATAATATGCTTATTTATTACCTAATACTACTGTAATAATAATAAATTATCTTTAATTTAACTTTAAAACCTCCACATCCTAAACATTAAATCAAATCACAGTAGTTTATTAAATGAATCAATCTTACAATTTTATAATCCAATCATGATGTATCTACTGTATCAGCCTCAGGAGATGATGGATGTATGAAGAACATCTCAGAATGTTCATATCTACAGTGTTGTTCTCCTGAGGCTGTTTGATGTCAGACAGACCATCATGTGACACTGAAAACTCTCTATGATTGGACATGTTTAGGGTCTGAGCAGCACGCGCACACACACACAGAGCGGGGGTCCTACGTCAATCCCACCATGATGATGTTGCTGGCCTTGGCATTTCCGGCGTTTTACTTTGTGTGTGACGGTCTGACGGACATGTCTAATGTTCTGGTAATTTATGCAAATACGGAACAAACCTCGTTCCATTTTGTCTCAGTACGGGACGCACCATTTAATGGCCAAATAAGGAACGATTCCGTATTTTAAGGGACTGGTGGCAACACTATAGGTCAGTCATTGGCCAGTTTAGGTCACGTGACTAAGACTAAACCTCACCCGAACCCTAAAAATTGTTGTGATATTGGGTTATAACCTAACCCTAAACCTAACGCTAACCCAAACCCAAACCCTAGACGCTACGTACGTGTACTTTGGTAACCATATCAATAGCACCGGGGGTTGTCCATATCGCAACCACACAAATAGACACTTTCTTTATTTTTAGCTACCCCGCTAACCCTTTTATTTTAGCCCTAACCCTAACCCAGGAAATACCCTGGGTTAGGGCTCCTCTAGAGCAGTGATGTTTTGGGGCTGTCACTGGGCAACACGGACTTGGGTTGCAAAGGAGGAATTTGCCGTGTTAAATTGTTTAAATGAAAAAATACATATGTCAAAAGTGGGATCCGAACCCACGGCAGCGGAAGGAAGAATCCTTGAGTCAGGCGCCTTAGATCACTCGGCCATATTGACACGTTGTTGAAAAGGTCCAGCAATGTGATTGGTCATACCTATAGTCCATGGGTACGTTTAACATATCTCTAGACACTTTCTGAGATATTTTGTTATGGTTACATTTCCAGGACTTTTTTTGTATTTTTTATAGACTTCGGAAGAGAGGTGTTTTAGTGTTAGTTGTGAATTAGAGCTTGTGAAATAATACAAACGGGACCAATTCAAACTACTTATAGAAATAAAAAAAAACTATATGATGTTTTATTGTGTATGTGTGTCATATTGTGTTATATGATGTGTACATATGATGTGTTGTCAGGCTGCGATGGGGAATCAGTTGGCTGGCATCGCTCCGTCTCAGATCCTCTCAGTGGACAGCTACTTCTCAGACATCCATGACCATGAGTACGATAAGAGTCTGGGCAGCACGCGCTTCTTTAAGGTGGCGCGGGCCAAGCACGGTGAGGGCCTGGTGGTGGTCAAAGTGTTCGCCATCCAGGACCCGTCGCTGCCACTCAGCAGCTACCGGCAGCAGCTGGAGGAGCTGAAGATCCGCCTGCACTCCTGCCACAACTGCCTGCCCTTCCAGAAGAGCTCTCTGTCGGAGAAGGCCGCCATCCTCTTCCGCCAGTACGTCCGCGACAACCTGTATGACCGCATCAGCACGCGGCCCTTCCTCAACAACACGGAGAAGCGCTGGATCGCCTTCCAGACCCTCAACGCTGTGGACCAGGCGCACAAAGCAGGCGTGCGCCACGGTGACATCAAGACGGAGAATGTGATGGTGACCAGCTGGAACTGGGTTCTACTTACAGACTTCGCCAGCTTCAAGCCCACCTTCCTGCCCGAGGACAACCCAGCCGACTTCAACTACTTCTTTGACACGTCGCGCCGTCGCACCTGCTACATTGCCCCAGAGCGCTTTGTGGACGGCAGCATGTTCACCGAGAGTGACCAGAACACGCCCTTAGTTGACCTGAGCAACAACAACCAGAGGAGTGGAGAGCTGAGGGCCGCCATGGACATCTTCTCTGCAGGTAATACCACAATATATACAGTATATATACAGAGGGGCAAAAAAGTATTTAGTCAGCCACCAATTGTGCAAGTTTTCCCACTTAAAAAGATGAGAGGCCTGTAATTTTCATCATATGTAAACCTCAACTATGAGAGACAACATGAGAAAAAAAAATCCAGAAAATCACATTGTAGGATTTTTAATGAATTTATTTACAAATTATAGTGGAAAATAAGTGTTTGGTCAATAACTAAAGTTCATCTCAATACTTTGTAATGTACCCTTTGTTGACAATGACAGAGGTCAAACGTTTTCTGTAAGTCTTCACAAGGTTTTCACACACTGTTGCTGGTATTTTGGTCCATTCCTCCATGCAGATCTCCTCTAGAGCAGTGATGTTTTGGGGCTGTTGCTGGGCAACACGGACATTCAACTCCATTCAAAGATTTTCTATAGGGTTGAGATCTGGAGACTGGCTAGGCCACTCCAGAACCTTGAAATGCTTTGTCACGGCAAATTTGTGGTTGACCTCATTTGGAGACATGATTTATTGCTCTGGTTGAATGATGGAGTCCAGTCGAAGCATTGATGATTTTATAAAAAAAGATTTGTTATGAAATTAAATAAAAAAGGAGTAAAAAAAGAAGCTTCCATCCTGTGGAATGAAAGGCAGGCCCCAACAAGGATGGTCAAAAGGCTCATGGCAGAGCAAAAAGGCAAGACCCACTCTAACTAACAGTTTCACAGCTTAAGCTTTTATACAGATAACAGAAAAAGTTCCACCCTGAGGTGAGTAGAAGGAGGGAGTCAGATGCCCAACAGTGGAAATGTTTGTGGATGATGAAGACAGGTATAGTATGAGGAAGGTTGGGCGTCACTCTTGTCTGTCCTTGATAGTGTGTGTGCGTGTATATCTGCACATGAGTTTGAGTTTGGCCTTCAGCAGAGACTCTGTATTGCACTGTGGATACAATACGATCTGTACTGTTTAATCTAACATGATTCAGCTGTTCAAAAGTGCAAAGAGTAATGCAGTCATCATGTATTAAAACATGACAAATTGTACACCTGAACACACATTTGACGATATGATGATGAATATAATAATTGCCATAACAGCTTCTTACGAAGCCACTCCTTCGTTGCCAGGGCGATGTGTTTGTGATCATTGTCGTGCTGAAAGACCCAGCCACGTTTCATCTTCAGTGCCCTTGCTGATGGAAGGATGTTTTCACTCAAAATCTCCTGATACATGTCCCCATTCATTCTTTCCTTTACATGGATCAGTCGTCCTGGTCCCTTTGCTAAGAAACAGCCCCAAAGCTTAATGTTACCACCCCCATGCTTTACAGTAGGTATGGTGTTCTTTCTAGGGATGTAACGATTAATTGTAAGGCAGTTAAAAATCGATTCATAGGTATCACAGTTGATATCGATTTTCTAAAAATTGAATCGCAGTACTTTTATTTTACATCATCATTCTGTCTGATTCCTCCGATAACGAACCATAACAGTCATGCTAACGTGAACAAAATGTAGGATTAGTACAACCAGCAGTGTTTCCAGATACACATTACGTTTTAAAGTCTGAACACACAAAAAAAAACCGCAAATTTCTTGGCGGAAAAAAAAACCAAATCTGGCAACAATAACTTATCGAATAGTTTCTGCAGCCTGCCAATTCAAACAGATGCAGTGGTATTTGTTTCATTCTTCACCAGCCAAAATGGCTACAACATTACCCGCCAAAGTTAATTTTTACACACATTTGGAGGGTGTTAATTTAAAGCCCTGGATACAATACATTAGTGATACGATGCATTAACAGTAGGGATGTAACGATTAATCGTAAGGCAGTTAAAAATCGATTCATAGGTATCACGGTTGATATCGATTTTCTGAAAATTGAATCGCAGTACTTTTTTTAACCAGCAAGTGTAGGCGGCGGGCGAAGTCTGCTAATACTTTCTTTCTGGCTGCCTTCTACTCTTAAATATGTTAATAAATGATTAATTACCCCTTCAGCACTGAAAGAATATCTGTATTATTACTTGAATATCTGTAAAAGTCACGTTTTTCTATTAGCTCTGTCTGCTAGCATAGCTTCTCTTCTTCACTGCAAGAATTTCTGCATGCCAACCGACCACTGTGTTACCAGCGCCCTCTACTGGTCCAAACAAATATGACGTAAGTCAGTGTAATCATGGTTTTTTTTTTTTAAAAGTCCAGTTGTTAAGGCACAAAATACATTTTCAGCTGCACTTTTAAAAAGAAAAAGAACTATTATGCAGTTTTGAATTGTTTATTATAGAACCAGAATTTAAATTAATAGGCTTCATTTTCATTTGTATTATTCCTTTATTTATTTCATTCAAGATTTATTTTTAGTTAAATTGCATTGTTTTGAATTGTTTATCAAGGAATTCTTTTGACAATGAAATATAAAAGGAAAATAATACAGTAGTTTCTAGTTTTTTTCCCAAAAAAAAAAATTGTCTACAGTCCCATTTTGTAAAATAAATCATGAGAGAATCGTATCGTGAACCCAGTATCGTAAATTGAATCGTATCGGGAGTTGAGTGAATCGTTACATCCCTAGTTCTTTCACCTCCAAACGAGTTGAGTTTTTATCAAAAAGTTCTATTTTGGTTTCATCTGACCATATGACATTCACCCAATCCTCTTCTGGATCATCTAAATGTTCTCTGTCAAACTTCAGACGGGCCTGGACATGTAGTGGCTTAAGCAGGGGGACACGTCTGGCACTGCAGGATTTGAGTCCCTGGTGGCGTAGTGTGTTACTGATGGTAGCCTTTGTTACTTTGGTCCCAGCTCTCTGCAGGTCATTCACTAGGTCCCCCCGTGTGGTTCTGGGATTTTTGCTCACCGTTCTTGTGATCATTTTGACCCCACGGGGTGAGATCTTGTGTGGAGCCCCAGATGGAGGGAGATTATCAGTGTCTTGTATGTCTTCCATTTTCTAATAATTGCTCCCACAGTTGATTTCTTCACACCAAGCTGTTTACCTATTGTAGATTCAGTCTTCCCAGCCTGGTGCAGGTCTACAATTTAGTTTCTGGTGTCCTTTGACAGCTCTTTGGTCTTGGCCATAGTGGAGTTTGGAGTTGGACTGTTTGAGGTTGTGGACACTAGGAACGTGCGATATTTTATCGTTTATGATTTATTGTCATAAACATTCTCACCAGTAAGAATATGTCATCCCGCGATATAAACAGTAAATTCCCATGTCCGAAATTAGCGAGGGCCACGGGCCATTTGTCCCTCAATTTAGCCAAGAATGTCCCCCAAAAAAAAGTGTTCCACGGACCAAAACTGCCTCTGTTTGTTGTCAACAACTTATTATTCTCTGGAGCGGAACGTTGTTTACGGAAGCTCTGCACGGTGTGCACCACCACCTGTCTGTGTGTGTGCGGTGCTCGTCTCAGCTACCTGAAGCTACTATGCTGTGATACATCATGAACCACTATTTGGTTAAAACCAGATAAACATCAACAAAGTGAACCAATCCTAGTTCCTCCATCAGATCCACCTAAAGTTCTACAAACACAGGGACAGAGATGAACCTGTAGCAACGATTATGAACTGGAAACTGTTACGGCTGAATTTGCGGTTGACCTCATTTGGAGACATGATTTATTGCGCTGGTTGAATGTTGGAGTCCAGTCCGAGCATTGATGGTTTTATAAAAAAGATTTATTATAAGATAAAATAAGAAGGAGTAAAGAAGAAGCTTCCATCCTGAAAGAATGAAAAACAAAGGCTGGTGGCAAAGCAAAAATGCAAAACCCGTTCAAGACCCGTTCCAACGCTCTGACTAACAGTTTCAAAGCTTAAGCTTTTTATATAGATAACAGCAAAGTTCCACTCTGGGGTAAGGAGGAGGGGAGAGTCAGATGCCCAATAGTGGAAAGATTTGAGGATGATGAATCCGTGTATAAAAGTGAGGAAGATCGGGCGCCACTCTTATCTGTCTTTGATAGTGTGTGCTGCATGCGAGCAGAGACTCTGGCCTTGGCTGAACAATACGATCTGTACTGTTTAATCATGATTCAGCTGTTCAAAAGTGTAAAGAGTAATGGAGTCATCATGTATTAAAACATGACAAATTGTACACATGAACATACATTTGACGACATGATGATGAATATAAAAATCTGCCATAACAAAACTCAACTAAAGCTAACTATGCTAAGTTAACACACTGACACACTGACTGAACTAAGAGCTAATGCTAACCACTCCATATAAGGAATAATAGACCAAATAAAAAGAACACGTCTTACTTTCATAAAACCACAGAGAACCATAGATTTGTTTAGCATAAATAATAATGTCACTATTTTTTAATTATGTGGTAAATGGACATGATTTATATAGAGCTTTATCACCACTGAAACAGTCTCAAAGTGCTTTACATATCAGCTCATTCACCCAATCACTCTCACATTCACACACCAGTGGGACAGGACTGCCATGCAAGGCGCTAGTCGAACACTGGGAGCAACTTAGGGTTTAGTGTCTTGCCCAAGGACACTTTGACACGTAGTCAGGTACTGGGATCAAACCCCAACCTCTCGATCAGAAGACGACCCTCTACCACCTGAGCCACGGTCTCACGTGTTCACAGACAAAAATATACTGAATGATTAAATCATCAGCTTGATCTGGTTTAGTTATAGGAAATCATAGTTATTTATTATTCATAACTTCATGTAACTCATACAATAAATGAAACAAGATTCATCAGCAGTAAAAACATTAACAGTTATTTGTGCTTTTTTTAAAATAATTTTATTTCAAGTGAGGAAATAAATGATATACATACAATAACACTAATAGAGTGACCTACATACACTAATATATTCCATACAATATTAGCTCTGAGTCAGCAGTCTTTTTAATGTCTAATGTTGATGTATTCACATTTATTTGTGTTTGTAAAGAACCTTTTACACTTTAAGTTGTGAATTTTTTTATTCATAGTTTTTATTTATCGTGATTTTTATCGTCATCGTGATAAATACTAAAAATTATCGGGATAATTTTTTTCTCAATATCGCCCATTCCTATTGGACAGGTGTGTTTTATACTGATAACCAGTTCCAACAGGTTCCATTAATACAGGTAAGGAGTGGAGGACAGAGGAGCCTCTTAAAGAAGAAGTTACAGGTCTGTGAGAGACACAAATCTGGCTTGTTTGTAGATGACCAAATATTTATTTTACTGAGGGATTTAACAATTAATTCATTAAAAATCCTACAATGTGATTTTCTGGATTTTTTCTTCTCATTTTGTCTCTCATAGTTGAGGTTTATATATGATGAAAATTACAGGCCTCATCTTTTTATGTGGAAGAACTTGTACAAATGGTGGCTGACTAAATTCTTTTTTGCCCCACTGTGTGTGTGTGTGTATATATATATATATATATATATATGTATATATATATATATATACACACACACACAAACATGTAATGACCATAAGAGTGGAGAGCTGAAGGTCACCTTCAGGTAACACACACATAAACACACAATCACATGTACACGTATACAGTGGTGTGAAAGTCTTTGCCCTCTTTCTGATTTCTTACTTTTTTGCATGTTTTCTACACTTAAATGTTTCAGTCCATCAAACAAATTTAAACATTGGTCAAAGATGACACATGTATGAAGGTAGATATGTTGTACATATGTGCAGAGCTTGTAGAATGTGATGTGAGCTTGTGTGTAACAAATCCACACACGTGAAATAAATTTAATGTCACAAATGTTGCACAGCTGATGCAGTGGCCAAGCGGTTAATGTATTTTACAAAATCTTCCTTTTTATGAGACAGTTCACATGCATGCTCATTGTTTTATTCGTCACATTATATAGATTGTAGATTTAGTAAAATACATGAACTGCTTGGCCACTGTATCAGCTGTCTAGATCCTCATCTCCACAATGCGTAAATATAAACAAGGAGAATCACTCTGACTATTTTTGTTCATAAATGACTCTAACGACCTTTTTCTAACAATCTGTGGAGGCAAATATCAGCATTCTGCCTTTACAGTGAAGAACAATGACTTTGTTTGGGTCATATCACCTGCTGCTGTGCTAAAAAGACACAGCCACTGTCTCCAAATACTCACTTCTGATTGGTCAATCCCACACATGTGGGAGCGGGGAGGGGAGGGGCCATTTGTACGAGCATGAATCAGTTTTGCTACAGACGTCTCACAAAATGTGTTGCAAAACTCAAGCAGCTCAGATTCACATGAGAAAAGTAGTTTGTGTTTGTGTAGCGGTAGATTAGAGAAGTTATAACTGGAGAGTTGTGGTTGTAAACAATCATTTACGCAAGTAATTAAAAAACATGTAAATAAATGTTGGATTACAAGTTTGCAGCTGTAATTTTATTTGTAAATATCAGTTTATACATTTGTGACATTAAAATTATTTCATTTTTTATACACAAACTCACATCACATTCTACAAGCGTCACATTTTGCAACATATCTACCTTCATACATACCTGACAAAGTGAAGTAGACCAAAACATCCTCTAAAGCTAGAGACATCATGCTGAGATCCAAAGACATTCAGGAACAAATGAGAAAAAAGTAATATAAATCTATCAGTGTGAAAAAGGTTCTCAAGCCATTTCTAAAGCTTTAAGACTCCAGAGAACCACAGTGAGAACCTTTATCCACAAATGGCCAAAACACGGAACAGTGGTGAACTTTCCCAGGAGTGGCCGGCTGACCAAAATTACCCCAAGAGCGCAGCGACAACTCATCCAAGAGGTGACAGTAGACCCCACAACATCATCTAAAGAACTGCAGGTATCACTTGCCTCAGTTAAGGTCAGTGTTCATGACTCCACCATAAAAAAGAAACTGGGTTAAAATGACCTGCATGGCAAGAGTTCCAAGACCAAAACCACTGCTAAGCAAAAAGAACATTAAAGGTGCAGTCCGGGCCCTCCCTCCCCCTCCCTCTCTGCTGCTCTCTTGCCCTGCCTCCAAAGTCCCTCTCTCAGAGAAGCTAACGTTAGCCCAACAGCAACATCACAGTAATATAACATGCACTGTTAAAAGCATATTACTGCAGTGCCTCTCTTTCAATGTGCACACACCAATCTATCAGCAGCATCAGCATAACAACACAGTGTCACTCACAGCAGCCCACACGGAGGCTGCAGTGATGGCAGCGTGCACACGAACGACACATGCAATACAGAGTTCTAGTGTAACAATTACAAATCAAACATAATGTAAATGAAGCAGCAGTAATTACCTTTCAAGCAGAAATGAAGCCAATTCCATCTTCTACTCCTCCAGACCATACACTGTAAAAAAGATGGCGCTCCAGGCACTACCTTGCTATGAGCATTGCTGTGTTTTGGCCACGGTGGAAGGGGGCGGGGGCTGTGAGCAACAGCTGTCAGACAGTCCATCAAACACAATCCTGACTCTGATTGGTTCTTTTTACTCGGTCGCGGTACATTCTGGCAACCTGCCAAAGGCTGCAGGAGCAGCAGGGGGCGGGACTCAATGAGCCTTTTTTACTAATAGTTTCATGTAAGGCTGTTAACATCTTTAGTAAATATGACAAAGTGACATTTTTAAGAGTTGCTGACTGCACCTTTAAGGCTCGTCTCATTTTTGCCAGAAAACATCTTGATGATCCCCAAGACTTTTGGGAAAATATTCCGTGGACTGATGAGACAAAAGTAGAACTTTTTGGAAGGTCTGTGTCCCATTACATTTGGTGTAAAAGTAACACCACATTTCAAAAAGAACAGTGTGACAGTGTGATGGTCTGGGCCTGGAAGACTTGTTGTGATAAACGGAAGCATGAATTCTGCTGTTTACCAAAAATCCTGAAGGAGAATGTAAGGCCATCTGTTCGTGACCTCAAAGCTGAAGCCAACTTGGGTTCTACAGCAGGACAATGATCCAGAACACACACACCACCTCTGAATAGCTGAAGAAAAACAAAATGAAGACTTTGGAGGTCTAGTCAAAGTCCTGACCTCAATCCTATTGAGATGTTGTGGCATGACCTTAAAAAGGAGGTTCATGCTGGAAAAACCTCCAATGTGGCTGAATTACAACAATTCTGCAAAGATAAGTGGCCAAAATTCCTGCACAGCGTTGTAAAAGACTCACTGCAAGTTGTTGCTAAGGGTGGCCCAACCAGTTATTAGGTTTAGGGGGCAAATGCTTTTCACACCCCTGTGTATATACCACAAACACAATTATATACACCAACATGTACACAAATAAATACACAAACATGTACACAAAATATATTACACACTACTCTGTAATGTGTGTGTTTGTGTGTACAGGTTGTGTTATTGCTGAGCTCTTCACTGAGGGCGTTCCTCTCTTCGACCTGTCCCAGCTGCTGGCCTATCGTAGAGGACTGTTCCACACGGAGCAGGTCCTGGACAAGATCGAGGACCAGAGCATCAGAGAGCTGGTACACACCATGTGACCTTTACCGACCAATGACGGTCCCTCTACAGCTCACTACACACCAACAACCTACCAGTTTAGCACATCAGTACAAAGTGGTCTTCAGTCACAGGATAACATGATGACCAGTCTGACCGTGACAGCAGCTGTAACTCCCAGTCTGTATCTCTCAGGTGTCTCAGATGGTTCAGCGGGAGGCGGAGCGGCGACTGACGGCGGAGGACTACCTGAAACAGCAGAGGGGGCGGGGCTTCCCTGACATCTTCTACACCTTCCTGCAGCCATACATGGCTCAGTTCGCCAAGGACACATTCCAGTCTGCAGACGAGCGTGTGCTGGTCATCAGGAAGGACCTGGACAACATCCTGCACAACCTGAGGACAGGTGAGACATAGTAGCCCCTCCCTTGATTAGCCAGCATAGCAAAGCTAACCAAGGAAGGGAAGAAGCACACACACACACATATATATCTAAAACTTAATACTGAACCCGGCCTGTGTAATGAGCTTGTTGTGCGTCTCTTTCCAGGCTCTTCTTCCTCATCCTCGTCCTCACAGGAAATCCCGGAGACTCCCAGTCCACGAGAGGAACAGGGCCTGCTGGTGCTAGTGTCCGTCATCACTTCCTGTCTACAGACGCTACACTCCTGCGACTCCAAGCTGGCGGCGCTGGAGCTGGTGCTGCACCTGGCGCCACGGCTGGGCGTGGACGTGCTCCTGGACCGCATCACGCCCTACCTGCTGCACTTCTGCAGCGACGCGGCGCCCCGCGTGCGTGCCCAGGCCGTGCGCACACTGGCCAAGGTGCTGGCGCTGGTGAAGGAGGTGCCGAGGAACGACGTCAACATTTACCCTGAGTACATCCTGCCCGGCATCGCACACCTGGCGCAGGACAACGCCACCATCGTTCGTCTCGCCTACGCAGGTAAGCGTCTGTCAGAGGGAGTGTTGGCAAGGAGACGTGAAGATGGTTCATGTCTCACTCTCTGTATTCAGAAAACATCGCACACCTGGCAGAGAGCGCGCTGCGTTTCCTGGAGTTAGTCCAAGAGAACAACGTGAACACGGAGCAGGACGTGAGCGGAGAGGACAGTGAGGAGACTCTCCACCCCAACGAGAACTACGACTCTGGTAACGCCCCACGCTACACCACATGATGGGTAACGCTGTATACTGGACTGCATGATGGCTAACACCGCACGCTGCACCACATGATGGGCAACGCCCCATGCTGCACTGCGTGATGATGACGCAGAGCAGCGTGTAAGCACCTCTATGTGCAAGCGACATATCAGGGGAGATGGAAGCTTCGGTGTGAACGCACCTATATAGTGGGGTCTCCTAACCCTCTTCCCCTGGTTAGGGGTCTGCAACCTTTACTCTCAAAGGAGTCATTTTGCCTCATCTCACCTGGATTAAAGTCCTCCTGGAACCAAAAAAAATACCTTCTCAATGAACACAATACAGGTGTATTAAATTCTACTAGTACAGTGCTCGTCAGAAGCATGTATTCATATAGTGGGAGCTTAAGTAGAGTTAATTATTTATTAACGCTACAAAGTAAAATAGTGTGTGTGATTTCCCTGGTTTATTTCTATGGGACATGCACATGCTTTTTGTATGTTTCAGTTGTTTTTTTGTGCTTTTTCTGTATAATTATTGTTTTTTGTTGCCATTTAAGTGAGATTCTGGAATCATTTTGTGTATTTTTGTATCTTTTTTAGTGTAGTTTTGTGCATTTCTGTTGTCATTTTTTGTATAAATATTTAGTTTTGAGTATTTTGAATCATTTTAATATTGAAAGTGTCTGGAGGTACATTAAACGTAGCCATTGTCCCTGGGACTGCATCAGTGCTGTGCTGGGATAGTCTAGTGGTCTAAGGCGCCGCACTCACCGCTATCGTGGGTTTCGCTAACATGGGTTTGAATTCCACTTTTGACAAATATTTTTTTTTCATTTTAACATATTTAACACGACAAATTCCACCTTTAAAAATACATATCTGACAAAAATATACATTTTATGGTTAGGGATTGAGTTAGGGATAGAGTTAGGTTTAGGGTTAGAGTTAGGGATAGAGTTAGGTTTAGGGTTAGAGTTAGGGATAGAGTTAGGTTTAAGGTTAGAGTTAGGGATTGAGTTAGATTTAGGGTTAGAGTTAGGGATAGAGTTAGGTTTAGGGTTAGAGTTAGGGATAGAGTTAGGTTTAGGGTTAGAGTTAGGGATAGAGTTAGGTTTAAGGTTAGAGTTAGGGATAGAGTTAGGTTTAGGGTTAGAGTTAGGGATAGTTAGGTTTAAGGTTAGAGTTAGGGATTGAGTTAGGTTTAGGGTTAGAGTTAGGGATTGAGTTAGGTTTAGGGTTAGAGTTAGGGATTGAGTTAGGTTTAGGGAAAAGATAAAAGGGTTCGTGGGGTAGCTAAAAACAAATGAGCTACACGGAACTGTGTGTGTGTGTGTGACTCGCTACTCCGTGGCTCACACACAGGCATGCACTTTAGCCACGTACATGCACGCACATCAGTGACTCACATTAGGTCCAATCAGTGAGACTTGAGAGCTTTGCTAGTTTATCAGTTTATCCTTTTAGTTTATCTGTGAAATAAAATTAAAATAAACATTTGGAAATCACCAAGATAACGGATGCACACACTTGGGGTATTTGGAAGCCGTTGACTAAGTTTCAGGTCGAACTCAAACCACATCGGGGAGATATTCGCTCTACACACACATGCACACACACCTTCTTTGCTTTTATAGATAGAAGATAGATAGATACAGTTAAAATTATATAGAATGTTTGATTTGATTTATATTGATCATGTAAATGGTATCTTAAAAATAGTTTAAAATAAAATAAATTAACATCAATAAAAAAAACAGTATCTTTATCTTTAAATTCTTACACATCTCAGTTTATATGAACACAATGTTTATAAAGAAGATTTTTATAGTTAATGTATATGAAAGTCTACAAAAAGTAACATGAATACAATAACACATGATCATGTGATCAACACATGCTAATTACTCATTTCTTGCCACACATAAAACATACATATTTAACCTGTACATTGGTGGTTAAATGAATCTGTTCCCACACAATTAAAATCTGTATTTTCTTCCAGAAATAGTGTTTTGTTGGTTTAGTTTCTTACCAGGGATTTAAAACTTAAGGTTAGTCACAGGTGGAGGAAAGTTGATGATCTGTAGATGTTGTAGGAGGTGAAGTAGGAATGTGCTGAGTCATTGTACAACGTGATTTATTTTAGGTTCATAAATTGTTATATCATGATTTTATTTGTCATTAATCATTAATAACCTCCGTAAAAAAAATAACTATTTATTTCAATAGTTTTTCAAAGCTATAGTGAGCCATTGTATAAGAGTCAAAGGGCCCCATTAGGCCCCAGAACCGCAGGTTGCAGACCCCTGTTTTGACATAACCACAGCTGAACATCTGTCCTGGTATCATAGTCCATCAGTTCTGGTCCCTCCATGATGATTCTGATGAGGTCCTCCTCCCTGGTGTAGAATAGTGTATGCGCTGCGCGTGTACGCTCTCCGCTTCACATGCTCACCGCTCGGCGCCCCACATGCCCTCCGTCACTATGCCCGGTGAGCCTAGCGCTCTACCCCACCAATTTGCAACGACTGTCACACGTCCGGACGCCTTTCCCCAGTGTGTGTTTGTCCCAGTGTCTGTGAACGCAGCACGGACCGTGTCTCTCCCCAATGTTGGTGACGCAGCAGCTGTCTGTTCGGGGACATGGCAGCAGGACTCATCAGGACAAGGAAGTTTCCTCCTTTTGGATTTTCAAAATAAGGTCACCCTATGCACTCACACAGATGCAACCAGATTAGATTTTCACTCGCACACACTGAAAAAATTGTCGCATATGCAATCAATTTAGTCGCAGTCTTGGGCCCTGATACACACAGCATAGATGAACCCTCTGATTATACCACAATCTGATCTTTATAGAAGCACAGAGTCATCACTGCTACAGCGGCTGTTTCACACAGTATTAGACTAGAGGCTGTCAATCAATGCACACTGAGGGCTGTGATTGGAGGAAACCTTCCTACCTCCTCCCAGTTTTTATAGGAGGGGTGAAGAGCACTATTAATAAACAGCACTACTTAATACCAAAATACATGTATTCAGCAGAAAAAAGTGGGTTTAGGGTTTAGTTACTTTTTAAGGTCAAACTAGGCCGTATGTGGCCTCCAAAATAAAATGACTTTGACACCCCTCCTCTAAAATCTAACGCCTCTGTGTGTGTGTGGTGTGTGTGTGTGCGTGTGCGTGTGCGTGCGTGTCAGAGCTGCAGGCGCTACATGAGATGGTCCAGCAGAAAGTGGTGACACTGCTCAGTGATTCTGAGAACATCGTCAAACAATCGCTGATGGAGAACGGCATCACGCGCCTCTGCGTCTTCTTCGGCCGACAGAAAGCCAACGACGTGCTGCTGTCGCACATGATCACCTTCCTCAACGACAAGAACGACTGGCACCTGCGGGGGGCGTTCTTCGACAGCATCGTGGGTGAGTGAGCGTGTCCTCACATTCGTTAACGTCAATGAACATCAGTCACTTTCCAATCAAAGATGAGATGATTGACTGTCAGATCTTTTCAACACATGCGTGAAACGCGTCTACATCCACTCACCTTATTTTACTTAATGTCCAACGTTTGAGAGCTGGTTTTTACTTAATGTGGTGGTGCTGTTGATGTTGGCTTACGCGTACTGTGTCCACTGGATGTTATTGTAACAAAAAATATATAAAAAATGAAATACCAGAGGCGATGATGTCTGGTCGGATATGTCATTTATTGCAGATGATGAGCAGATGTTATGTCCATAAACCAGAATGATGTAATTAATGCAGGGTATGAAATACCAGAATAGCATTCTGGTTCTCCAGCATCATACCTGACGTTCATTACAGCCTCCTTTTATGGCTGATTAGGGCAAAGCCCCTCCTTTAGCGCCCTCTGCTGGTGAAATGGCTTCACCACTATTTTAGAACTGGTTCGTGTACTATTTTACAGCAGTTCATGACATGTACTATTATGCAGCTGGTTGTGTATTTTCACAGATCGAGGTGACTGTTAACACAGTGACAGCGTAAGCAATAGAAGATTTTGATTTTGGTTATATTAGGTTTGGTTTAAAAAATAAGGATAAAAGTAAAGTTTTTTGTACAACCCTATTTTTAATGAGTTAAAATAATTAGGTTTATTTATACTGCCTCAAAACCTGTTTTTCAAGCATTTATTTCAGAATGTATATGCTATATGACTTCATCAAGTGCTCAGAAAATAACAAAGCTTTAAAAGACTGTTAAATAATTCATAAACATATATTTAATGTGATGCTGCAGGGTGTGTAGTTACACTAGTCACTACATGAAGCCTTTGTACCACCAGGGGGAGCTGTTACCCTGCAACAAAGCACTTTTCTTACCCTGGTTTTTTGTTTTTTGTCTTTTTTTTAATAAAAAATTTAGAACACCACAAAAAGTCACATATTTACATGTTGTTAGAGATTTGAGATACTTTCATGTTCAGTACCTGAGATTTCATACATAGACACATAGTCAGAGGTTTTGCTTTGCTGAATCAATCAATCAATCAATCAATTTATTACCGATGAACAGAAATGAATCAACGGTCCCCACATGGGCTACCGTCTGGGGCGCATCGCGCGGGCGGCATCAAGGAAAAGGCGCTCTGGCGCGCTCTGGGGTGCCTGGTCGGTGCTCCTGGGGGCCGGCGATGCACTGGCACGCCTTGGGATGTGGGATAAAACTCATACTGGGCTTAACCTTAGACACGTTAATCCCAAATACCTGCTTTAGGTACTACCATTCACTCATTCCCCCTGTTCACAGCCACCAACATTATAGCTAAGCTTCACACTTGTCACTATACTGGCTGGATTACACAACATGATAAGCACAATTTATTCTTCAACCTCACATCTCACCCTCACTGCAAAACAATCTATTCTTCCCCACCTTTTCTTTTCCTGCCTTGAGTCTCTCCTCCCTGCTCCCTTTCCCCTCCCCTTCCCCCTCCCCCTCCACTTAGGTGTATCACTGCTCTCCCTTTTTATGTCCTCCCTGTTAATCTGAGTGTCATAGACATAGAGTTAAAGTAGACAGTTTTTCTCAGAAACTGTTTAAGATACGATAACCAAATTCGGTGTGTGGCTTCAGATTATCAATACCTTGATGGAGTTCGAAAATGAGAAGTGCTCAAATATTTTTTGCCGGAGTTATTGCCCTTGTGCTGTTTATTGGACTTTATTTGAGGCATCTTCAAAGGGGACAGCTTTTTTTTTATAAACTGTTAAAGATAGTTGGTTATTTTCTATTCTGATGTGATAATATTTTTTATGTATATACAGTATCTAACTTCTGGTTGGTTGCAGGCGTGGCGGCGTACGTGGGCTGGCAGAGCTCGTCCATCCTGAAGCCCCTCCTCCAGCAGGGTCTGAGCGACACGGAGGAGTTTGTGATCTACAAAGCTCTGAACGCTCTCACCTGCATGTGTCAGCTGGGCCTGCTGCAAAAGACTCACATCTACGAGTTTGTCAGCGACATCGGTGAGAGCACCACACCCCGCCCCCGCTCTGTTACCTTGTGACTCAGTGCACTTCCTGTCGCCCACAGCGCCCTTCCTGTGTCACCCTAACCTGTGGATTCGTTACGGCGCTGTGGGCTTCATCACTGTGGTCGCTCAGCACCTTAACGTGGCCGACATCTACTGTAAGCTGATGCCTCACCTCACTGCCTTCATCACCCAGCCCATCATCCAGGTGAAGCTCCGCCCCCCTCTCATCACCTCAGGATGGCATGCCTGATTAAATCTCCGCCCCCTGCTCCCTGCCCCTCCCCTCAGATCGATAAGGAGCTGGTGCTGCTGAGCGTCCTGAAGGAGCCAGTCAGTCGCTCCATCTTCGACTATGTGCTGCGCTCCAAAGACATCGGCAGCCTCTTCCGACACCTGTTGCTGCGCCAGAAGAAACGCGCCGGTTCCATCCCAGAATGCCCCCCCCCGACGACCCCGCTATCGCTCAGCTGCTGAAGAAGCTGCTGTCACAGGTTTGTTAGGACTTTCTTTTCTAGAGTTCTACCTCCGAGGAGCACATCAGCGACACAGAAATACCCGGTGACCATCTCCCACATTAGCAGGTTCTCATGAGTTCGTCCCAAAATCATCCTATTAAAGTTATGACATCATCATCAAATAGCACTCAATATATTTCCCCATTTTCTTTTTTTTTTGCTTCCGTTTCATCATCTTTCCCTAATCAGACTCATTACAGACTATTAAACTTCGTCAAGCTGTTAGCTAACATGCTAAAGCTAACATTAAGTTTTACAATTAAAAATAGGGTAACCATATTTTGACTTCCAATAAAGAGGACATGTGGGTCGACCTCTTCATACTCAAAGTTTCCTTGAATTACCTTATAACGGCCAAATACAATATGTATAAATAAGTAGATTTTATTTATGAAGCGCTTTTCACAGATAAAAATCACAAAGTGCTGTACAAACATTTCAGTTACACCCCGTCCATAGAAACATGAAAGACAATCACATATAACATAGGAGGACAAGAACGGGAGAACTGTGGGTTGGCATGGGCATGGGAGGCGCCCCGTATTTAGATGATAAGTTTGAGAACAACAGGAGGAGAGGGGAGGGGAAAAAGCAGGTTTTAAACTGACTTCCCCATTGAAGAGGAAAGTATAAAACTAGAAAAAAACCTCCTCGGCATATGTGCACCAAAAGCAGAACAGTCACAACATAAACTCGAGAACATAGCACGTGGGCAGGGGGTGGTGGTAGGGGTCGGGGGGGGAGGGGGTAGGTGGGGTTTGGGGGTTTAGGGTGCAGAAAGGAAGGATTGCAAGGAGGAGAAAAAGGCGATCTATTTCATCCCTGCTGACCGCCAGAGGCGGTGCTTTAAGCACTGAATATTCCCATTCGCGCATGCGCAGTGCGAGTATGTATACCAACAATGTCACCCGTGACCCCTGGATGACCCAGAGGAAGTTTATATCTTCCGGTATCACTCCAGGGTACTTTCCTTTTTTTCTTCTCGCGCGCAGTTACTGGAATACTGTGCATACAGCTGCCGTCGCTAGTAGCTCCGTGACCGCGGTAGGTCGGAGCAGCGTGCATTCGCCCTCCAGGAGCTGCGACGGTGAGTGTTTGGGTAGCGGTAGCTTCACCCATTAGCAACTTCTGTTGGCACAGGTCGCATTAGCGCCGCCTCCCCCCAGCATATGGTTTGTGTTTGGTCCCGACGACACACGCTGACAAGGTAAGTAGCCGCTTATTCGGCAGATCAATGGTTGTCTTTATAAAAATGAAAGAGATGGTCGGTGAAGGCTGCATTTGAGCAGCCTACTCCCGAAATTTAAGTTAGCCGACTTTCTTTGTTTGCTGGTGGGTTGTGTGCGCACGCCCGGAGCCCAGCGTGGATTTGTTTACATTAGCATCTCCGGCTAAGCTAGTGTCATCTTCTGTTAAAGAGCCCAGTCTGGGTGAGGACCACAGTACAGTGGTTGTTTTTTGTTTAGTATATTGGGCCTCCACTGTGCAGGCAGCGTGCGCGCTCCCTTCCCCAGTATACGGTCCCTATACTCGCCCAACCTACGGCGTCCGCGCTCAGGCTAAGCCGAGGAGTGCAGGGTGATACCAGACGGCGGCGTGCGCGCCCCCTCCCTTTGTTGAATACCTGTGTTGAAATCAGTGACTTCTCAGTCAAGCTACGATGGATGGCTCACATATCTGCACATCTTGTGGGGTTTCTTTACAGCCAGAGGATGACCACGACCTATGCCCCACATGCCTTGGCCCTGAGCACCTGGGGGAGGCGCTGTCAGGCAATCCCTGCATGAACTGCAGCTACTTGCCTCGGGCGGCCAGGGTTGCCAGGTTGGCGGGGGTGGAAGGCTCAGTAGCCGTAGTCAACCTCCCCTCAGGCCAGCCACCTCCGACCCGTCAGACACGCTCCAAGAGGCGGGCAGGGCTGCGGCAGCAGAAGAGAACGAAGTCTGACCATAGTGGGTTATCATCTAAAGTTGAGCAGCTGTCTGCTGAATTGGCTCAGATGAGATCCCTGCTGGCCGACAGCCAGCCGGTTATTCCCCTGGTGGCTGATGCGGCACTCTCTCCCCCAATGCCAACACTGCTGCCCGAGGAGGATACACTCTCTTTGGCTGCTTCGGCTAGCCATTTCTGTGATTATCGGGAGAATTTGGATGTTGGATCCCAGGTGTCTGAGCAGGGCTCCCACTCCTCGGATCACAGTTCGGGGGCCGAGGTGGAAGACAACTCCATGCGCGCTGTCATGCGCCTGGCTCTACAGCGGCTGCACACAGTTGTCCCACAGCAGGCAGGGGCAGCATCTGCAAGCGCCTTCTTCAGGCGCAGGCCTGCCCCCACAGCTTTCGCTATTCCTCATTCAGAGGATTATCTGAGGGAGTTGCAGTCCTATTGGAGGGACAGTAATGCTTGCTCCCGTCTCTCTGCAGATGGGCGGACCCTGGCAGCCATGCATGATGCAGCGGGGGCCGGCTGGATCACACTCCGCCCATCGAGCCTGCCATCGCTTCTCTTATTGTGCCCCCAGATGAAGCACTTCGAAGGGATGCTAGGTGTCCTCGACCCCAGTGTCGAATAACCGATGACCTTCTCACGAGGGCTTATGATGCTGGAGCACGTGCTGGTCGCATGGTTAACCCCCTATCACACCTCATGTTGGCCCTCTCAGCCTCACTGCAGGAGGGCGGTGTACATGCCGATGCGGTCACCTTCTGTGATGCCTCATTGGAAGCTTTTGGGCTCATGTCCAGAGAGCTTGGGCGAATAATGTCCATCTTAGTCCAAGCTCGTCGTCAGGTTTGGCTGTCTCAGTCAAACTTAACGGAGGCAGCCAGGAGAATGCTGCGCAGCCTCCCGGTCGAACCAGGGGAGATATTTGGTCCAGCAGCCCAGGAAGTGCTGGAACGGACCATCCAGGCGGGACAGACCAGGCAGCAGCTTGCCGGGCTTAGCCGGATGCCTCCTCCTGATAGACCCCCGGCCGGCAGGCTGAGGGGCCCCCCGGCGGTTTTTCGCAGCCACATGCCGTCGACAACTCACTTCACTGGTCGTCGTGATGCCCAGCGTCCTGCACGGAGACCAGTCCGGGATTTTCGGGGCTCTGCTCGCCTGCCACCCAGACAATTTCGAGCTCCAGAGCCTTTCCGCCCTCCCACTAGGGCCCCGAGGGGCCGGGGGGGGCAGAGATTGAGGCTTTGGGGCCGCGGTCGGACTTTTTTCGCATCAGCAGCTCCAACAGTGGGCTACTCATGCTTCAGACCCGTGGGTGGTTGCCACCCTAACCTACGGGTACAAACTTCAATTCCGCCGTCGGCCCCCCACATCCGGCCGGGTCAGAATGACATCCATCAGCGACCCGGCAAAGGCTCTCGCATTAGACCAGGAGCTGTCTGCCCTCCTGGCCAAGGGCGCCATCGAGCCTGTAGACCCTGGGTCAGGTCACCGGGGTTCTATTCAACGTACTTTTAGTGACAAAAAAAAACTGGCGGATTCCGCCCAATCCTAGACCTCAGAGGGTTGAACAAATTTCTGAAGGTCATACCTTTTCACATGCTGACCACAGCAGATGTCCTCAGAACGGTGGCTCATGGGGACTGGTTCACATCAATAGACCTCAAGGACACGTACTTTCGTTCCGGCGTAGCGGGCAATGGAGTAGGACGCGTGCATGTGGAGCTCCTGCAGAATTTATTCAAATTCAACATCTTGGTGGTTATTATACCGTCTGACTTTATCAAACCTCTGACATACTGTATATCGCTGTGACCTGGTCGATAAGAACAATCAGAATGCCTGCTAAAATGAATAAAGGAGGAGGTGCGACTCAGACTCTGATCCGGCCTGCTCAGCTACCTAAAGCCTCGACAAGCGGTGATTCACCTGGCCGGGATAATACCTGTGTTGAGGCGGCAGGGATACAGGCCGGCTTCGATCAACGCGCACTTCTTGAGTCACTCCGAGACGACATCTCCCAAATGTTCAAAGCCGAACTAAAAGCTGCACTGGGCGACGATCTAAATTCAATCAAAAGTGAACTTAAAGCCATGAAGACCGAGCTTTCAACCGGCATAGCATCGGTCCAGGCGAGCATGGCGGGGCTAACAAGCACGGTGGCCGACATGGAACAATGCCTCTCTACATGCACGGACGATATCACGGCGATCCAAGGGACTGTGAAACGGCTTTCTGCAGATGTGGAAAGACTTGAAAATAAGTGTGAAGACTTAGAATCGAGATCACGTCGTAATAATATCCGAATTATCGGCATTCCCGAAGACGCTAACATAGCTCCGAATGCATTAGCAGGTATGCTAAAAGAGGCCTTCGGCCTCGATGCAGCACCACGACTGGATCGGGCACACCGTACACTTCAACCGAAGCCAAAGCCAGGACAATGGCCTCGAGCAGTCATAGCCAGACTCCACTACTTTTCTGACTGTGTGGACATTCTCCGGAAGGCGAGGGAGCTGAGGAACATCAAGATTCGGGACATGACCATTGCTGTGTTCCCGGACCTCACAGCTAAAACCGCCCGTGAACGCGCTGCTTTTAACAACGTGAGACGAAGGCTTCGAGAAATCCCAGACCTTCGGTTCGGGATACTACACCCTGCCCGTCTTCGTGTGACATATAAGGGAGTTTAAAAGGAATTCAAGACCCCGGAGGAGGCCGATGCTTACCTGGACAAGCTGAAGGTGGATGGAGACTGAGGTGACAACAATATGAATAGGTACTCCGTGGCTAGTGAGTAGGTAAACAATAATGGAGAACATTTTCAATATGTGACATTGGACAGATTATTTAAATTGTTTTGGAATTAAAACATGGACATTTGATTCGCTGTTTTGATTATATTTCATTTTGGAGTTTAGTTTGCGTTTGGACATTATCACAGCGCACGTTTATTTTGATATCGAATGAAGGTGTTTGGGAGAGAGCCCACTTTGGTTAAACTGTATGTTTTAGAGGCTTAAAATACAACTATTTTGATATCGAATGAAGGTGTTTGGAAGAGCCCACTTTGGTTAAACTGTATGTTTTAGAGGCTTAAAATACAACAATTTCGATTAGTGTCTCTCTCTCTCTCTCTCTCTCTCTCTCTCTCTCTCTCTCTACTACTGAAAGCTTAAAATATATTTGATATGGTTTAAATTGGATATAAAGTGGTATTTTTCAGTTGCTCGCTTTTAAACCATTTACACTGGGATGAGGGAACAGGAAAGGGAAAATTATAATAAATAAAAATTAAAATATGTTAGTGATTTTACTTTGCTTTTGAAATGTGAATAAAAATAAGATAAAATAAAATTAAAATCACCGAGATGTTTGTTATACTACCTAGTTCTGCAGGGGCTCGATGCCCGGGTTTTTTGGATGGAGCTACACAGCCGTAAGCATTACCTGGAAGGAATAACTCCTATTGGAGTTCATACACTGTTTTCATCGTTTGGGGATGAAAATGTGTACTCTAGGGGAAAGTTAGGGTTTGATAGGTTTGAAGGGGCACATTTCTTTTTTTTTTTTTTTTTTTTTTTTTTTTTTTTTTTTTTTTTCTTCTTTTTTTATCTTTTTGGAGGACTATTTGTGTTTGTATTTCTTAAACAGTTTTGATGGCTAATACTCCACTCAACAGCTCTAAACATCCTCATAGCCTTAGATTTGTGAGCTGGAATGTTAAGGGGTTGGGAAATCCTGTTAAAAGATCAAAGGTATATTCTCACCTGAAACGTCTAAATACAGACATTGCATTTTTACAGGAAACGCATCTTCAAAACAAAGATCGTGACAGGCTCTCGTGCCCCTGGGCTGGGCACGTTTTTCATTCCGTTTTTTCCTCTAAGGCCAGAGGGGTCTCCATATTCATTAACAAAATGATTCAATTTTCGCATACCATGACAAAATCTGATTTAAATGGAAGATATTTGATTGTTGTAGGTACATTACAACAACAGCGAGTAGTACTAGTAAATGTATATGCTCCGAACTTTGACAACCCTGGATTTATGCAAATGTTGTTTGAAAACATTCCCTCCCTGAATGATCATCTGCTGATTTTTGGGGGAGATCTCAATTGTGTTATTGACCCAATCTTAGATCGATCCAATCCCCGTACTTTTATCCAATCCTCTATGTCTAAAGTAGTTTCTGAATTCATGGCTAAAAACGGATATGTGGACCCTTGGAGGTTCTGTCACCCAAAGGCAAAGGAGTTTTCTTTCTATTCTCATGTGCACAAATCTTTTTCTCGTATAGATTATTTTTTCACTGATAGTGCCTTTGTTTCAAAAATAACCTCAACAGAATATCATGCAATAATTATTTCTGATCATGCGCCGATTAGTATAGACATCCAGTTTGAAGTTTGCCCTCGATTTTCTTCACCCTGGAGATTCAATCCTACTTTATTATTCGACAACAAATTTGTTAAATTTATATCAACCTCAATAGAAGATTTCATAGCCACGAACCAGCCCAGCTGTACTTCATATTCACTGCTCTGGGAAACACTTAAAGCATATCTTAGGGGACAGATAATTTCCTTCTCGGCCAATGCAAATAAGATACAAAAATCTAAGATAGAGGGACTTACCTCAAACATACTCAACATAGACCGTCAAATTGCCTTGGACCCAACTCCTAGTCTACATAAACAGAGGCTGGAGTTTCAAACTGAATTGGACCTCATCACTACGAGTGATGCAGAACGGCTATTGCTGCGTTCTCGCAGCATGTATTACGAACATGGGGATAAAGCAAGTAGACTCCTAGCGCATCAGTTGAGGCGACAGGCGGCTTCCGCATCATCCCTCAGATTGAGGACTCTTCGGGTTCAATGCACTGTGACTCAAAAAAATGATGCATTTAAAATGTTTTACTCTTTTCTTTACAGCTCAGAATGTTCAACCGATATCACTGAATTGACATCATTTCTCAGGAACGTGGGAATTCCTACCTTGGATGCGGGGGCTATAGAGGAACTTGACTCTCCGTTGACCTTGGAGGAAGTCATAATAGCTATCAAATCCATGCAGAATAATAAAGCCCCAGGTCCGGTTGTTTCTCGGTGGAATTCTTTAAAAAATTTAAGGATAAGTTGGCTCCTTTTCTTATTTCGATGTATAACGAATCTTTAGAGAGAGGTTTTCTACCAGAAACATTAACCCAGGCATCCATAACTGTACTCCTAAAGAGCAGCAAGGATCCTACACAATGTTCCTCCTATAGACCTATATCTTTGCTAAATGTGGATGCAAAGATTCTGGCGAAAATTCTAGCACGACGACTTGAAAAGTTTCTTCCCAATTTAATATCAGAGGAACAAACCGGTTTTATAAAATGACGCCAACTTTTTTTCAATGTAAGAACACTTTTCAACATTATATACTCAAGTAAATCTGCTGCTATTCCAGAAGTGGTCATTTCATTAGATGCGGAGAAGGCGTTTGATCGCGTTGAATGGCCATACCTTTTTGCTACACTGGAAAAATTTGGTTTTGGAAAGACATTCATATCTTGGATTCGCCTTTTATATACCAATCCACAGGCTAGTGTTCGTACAAATAACATTTGTTCAGATTATTTTAAGTTATTTCGAGGAACCAGACAGGGTTGTCCCCTGTCGCCTCTGCTCTTTGCCTTGGTGATAGAGCCTTTGTCAGTTATGCTCAGAACATCTACCTTGTATCAAGGAGTCACTCGAGAAAATAAGGAATTTAAATTGTCACTGTTTGCCGATGTTTTATTATTATATGTAAGTGACCCGATAAAAAATATTCCTTATATTCAAACAATCTTGCAAACATTTGGGTCCTTTTCGGGATATAGAATTAATATCCTTAAAAGTGTCTGTTACCCAATAAATGACCCGGCGTTGGAGCTGCGGCAGACGGACATTCCTTTTAAAATTAATTCCAGTGGCTTTAAGTATCTGGGGATAAATATTACACGTACTATATCCTCTCTATTTTTGGCCAATTTTTCGCCCTTAATTACTCAGCTTAAATTAGATTTGGAGAGATGGAATAGTTTACCATTATCCCTTATTGGACGGATTAACACAATAAAGATGAATGTATTGCCAAGATTGCTTTTCCTATTTCAATGTATCCCACTCTATTTACCAAAAAAGTTCTTTAAAGATATTGAAAGTATTGTTTCAACCTTTCTATGGAATAAAAAGGCTCCAAGGATTCGAAAGTCTCTGTTACACAGATGTAGGTTTAACGGAGGCCTTGCTTTGCCCAACTTTCAATTATATTACTGGTCGGCACACATCCAAAAGATAATATACTGGATTGAGTCTCCTGGTGTTTTATGGTGCATACTTGAAAGACAATCTTGTAGTTTGTCTTCTCTTGATGCTCTACTTGCATCTTCTCTGCCCCTTGACCCCTCTGGCTTCACGGGAAACTTAGTTGTGAGATCCACCCTTCGAATCTGGTATCAGTTTAGGAGTCATTTTAAATTTTTATCACCTTCTCCTAAAGCTCCCTTAATTAAAAATCATTTATTCACTGCATCATATATGGATAATGTTGCTTTACAGTGGCACAATAAAGGGATTAGATGCTTTCATGATCTCTATAAAGATGGTGTTTTTTACAGCTACGCAGGTCTTTCTGGTGACTTTGAACTACCTGCAACCCATCAGTTCCGCTTTTTTCAAGTAAGACATTGTGCCATTTCGATTTTCCCTAATTTTCCATTACTACCTCCTAAACAGCCATGGGAAGACCTCCTGGAGCTAGATCTTGGACAGAAGTCACTAATTTCAAAGATCTATTGTCATCTTTTGTCATTTGAGGAGGATCCCGGTGTAAAGGTGCAGGAGGTCTGGGAGCGAGAACTGGATGTAAAATTTTCAGACCAATGTTGGCAAAGGGCCGTCAGAGGAACCCACAAAAGCACAATCTGTGCTCGCCTTGGGCTCATACAGTACAAAGTACTAAACAGGGTTCATTTTTCTAAGGCTAAACTGTCTAGAATGTTTTCTACTGTGGAAGATAGATGTGACAGATGCCAATTATCTCCCTGTAATTTGAGCCACATGTTTTACCAATGTTCAAAGCTGACTAATTTCTGGCAGAATTATTTTGAGACTATATCCAAAATATTAGGTGTGAGCATAATAAAATGTCCCTTTATAGCTATATTTGGCACACCTAAGGAACATAGTCACCTTACTGATGACCAGCTATCGGTGATAGCTTTTACTTCACTTTTAGCAAGACGGAGGCTTTTGCCTATCTCTCAATGGCTTCGGGATGTTATGTTTTTCTTAAAACTGGAAAAAATCAGAGAGGACCTTAAGGGCAATACAGAATTTTTTTATCAAAAGTGGCAGCCCTTCCTTTCCTATTTCAACTCGTTACAGACATTACCAGCAGACTGAACAATTGCTAATTTTGAAATCCTCTATTAATATTATTATTATTATTATTCTTCTTTCTCTTCTTTTCATTAACTTTGTTTAATTATTATTGTAATATTTATTTATTTTAATTTATTTTATTTTATTTATTTATTTTTTTCTTCTTTCATATATACACTAATCCAATTTTATAAAGAAATGTAGCTCCCTTAGGGATCTTGGGGTGGGAGTGGGAGGGAAGGATATTGCATTTAAAAAATAAAAAACCTTGCATATATATGTGTACATATGTTAAGTTGCATTTATGTACTGTATGTGTATGTCTACATGTATATATATGTAATATTGAAGATTGAGGATACCAATGTTTATTTCCTCTAATCTCTTTCACATTCTTTTACATTTTTGTTTTCCGAGATGTTGATGAGTGTTATAATGTGAATGCTGAAAAGTGGTGGATCTTGCATTCTTCAATAAAAAAATATCAAAAAAAAAAAAAGGACGCGTACTTTCACGTCCCAATTGCTCAGCAACACAGGTAGTTTCTGCGCTTCGCATACTGCGGCCGCCGCTGGCAGTTCAGGGTGCTACCCTTCGGCCTCTCTCTCTCCCCAAGGGTCTTCATAAGGTGTGTGTCTGCGGCCCTAGCACCTTTACAGTCTCGGGGCTTGAAGGTTCTCCCATACCTGGACGACTGGCTGATCTGTGCTCCATCCCGGGTCCAGGCGTCACAAGACACAGAGCATCTCCTGTCCCATGTGGCTTGACTTGGACTCAAGGTGAATGTGGAAAAAAGTTGCCTGGTGCCATCCCGTGTCACAACTTTCATTGGGGTTTTAATGAACAGTGTAACTATGACGGCAAAACCCTCCCCCCACCGTGTGGACGGTATTTTTTGCCAGCTCGCCTTATTCAGGGAGGGCCGCTGGCTGACCTATGTTTCTTTCCTCCGTCTTTTGGGCAAGCTAACGTCAGTCTCGGGGGTAGTTCCTCTGGGCTTGCTGTCGCTGCGCCCGCTGCAGAGGTGGCTGAACAGTTTTCACTTGGATGCCAAGCGGCACAGGAGCAGGAGGCTAAAGATCTCACAACAGTGTATTTGCGCCCTGGCTCCGTGGAGGGACAGGGCTTACTTGCTCAGAGGCGTTCCTATAGGCTTCGTTCCATCTCGCAGGGAGGCCATTACCACAGACGCATGCCCTTCGGGATGGGGTGCGGTGTGGCAGAGCAGGACGGCCCAGGGGCGTTGGCCTGTGGAAGACCAAGGTGCACACATCAATGTGTTGGAGCTGCGTGCGGTTCACCTAGCTCTCAAGCACTTCTTGCCGCATCTGAGGGACAAGCATGTCCTTGTGCGGTCAGACAACACGTCTACAGTGTATCACATAAACCATCAGGGCGGTACCAAGTCTGCACGGCTGCTGGAGGTGGCAAGGGAGCTCCTCACATGGGCAGCCCCCGCTTGATCAGTATACGAGCAATGCATATACCGGGAGAGCAGAACCACTTGGCGGACTTCCTCTCCCGTCGGAAACCTCCGTCAGGGGAGTGGCACCTCCACCCGGAGGTAACGGACATTATATGGAGCATATTCGGCAGGGCAGAGGTGGACCTCTTTGCTTCGGAGCAGTCGACCCACTGCCCTCTGTGGTTCTCCTTAGCCGAGACAACCAGTCCTCTCGGCCAGGACGCATTGGCTCATCCTTGGCCGGATGGCCTCCTGTATGCCTTTCCGTTTCTGATTCAGCTGGTACTCCACAGGGTCCTTCAGGAGGGTCACAGGATCCTGCTTGTAGCTCCCTTCTGGCTGGAAGGAGCTGGTTCCCCCTGCTGCACAGCCTCTGTCACGGCGCACCGTGGTGCCTTCCCGACAGGAGGGATCTCCTGTCCCAACTGGCCGGGCGGATTTGGCACCCCAATCCGCAACTCCTTCAACTGTGCGTTTGGCCACTGGGGGGCCCGAGACGCTCCTGAGCTTCTGTGCCGACCCAGTTAGATAAACTATAATGAATGCAAGAGCGCCGTCTACTCGCCTCCAGTATGAGAACAGATGGAAACTGTTTTCCGACTGGTGTACAAGGCGGGAGGTGGACCATGTGCACTGCCCTGTGCCAGCTATTCTGGACTTTCTCCAGTCCCTTCTGGACAAAGGGGTTTCTCATTCAACGCTGAGAGTCTATGTCGCAGCAATATCTTGCAGACATGTAATAGTCGACAATGGCACGATTGGTAGCCACAAGCTGGTGTCCCTTTTTTTGAGAGGAGCTTGGAGGTTGCATCCTCCAAGAGCCACAAGGACTCCAGCATGGGATCTCCCCTGGTGCTGGAGGCATTGCGCCTTCCACCGTTTGAGCCTTTGGCACGAGCAGCGCTGAAGTTGGTTACCCTTAAGACTGCGTTCCTTCTGGCCATTTCCTCCGCAAAGCGTGTCGGTGAGCTGCACGCTCTGTCAATCAGCGACACATGTCTGAGGTGGAATTCGGACGGCTCGGGAGTCACTCTGTGGCCGAACACAGCTTTTCTCCCTAAAGTGCTGTCCCGTGCTCGCCTCAACCAGCCCATTCGGCTAGCACGGTTCAACCCTTCTTCCGTGGAGTCAGAGGTTCAGTCTGACCTGTTGTGCCCAGTGAGCGCCCTGGAAGCCTTCATTGCAGCTACTGTAGGTTTTCGGGGGTCTGATCAGCTCTTTCTTTGTTATGGTGGCCCTAACAGGGGTGGTGCTGTCTCCAAGCAGCGCCTGTCCAACTGGATTGTCGATGTGATTGCCCATGCATATCGGGCAAGTAACCATCTCATCCCATCTGGTGTGCGGTGCCACTCTACCAGGAGTGTTGCTACGTCATGGGCTGCCCTGAGGGGAGTGCCCCTGGAGGACATCTGTGCTGCGGCCCTCATGGGCGTCGCCAGGCACTTTCTCCAGATTCTACAGGGTGAATGTAGCCACACCCCATCCATTGGCTGTGGTCCTTCGGCCAGAGTCCTCTGACCCTACACACTGAATGGTGGTAAGCAAGATTCTTTGTGACTTTTCTGGTATAAGTCATTCAGTGCTTAAAGCACCGCCTCTGGCGGTCAGCAGGGATGAAATAGAACGAAGAGTTACGAATGTAACTATGGTTCTATGAATGGCCCGAATGACCGCCAGAGCTCTTTGTCACTCAGAACCCTCGTGTGCTCGCGAGAAGATTCTGTAGGAAAGTACCCTGGAGTGATAACCGGAAGATATAAACTTCCTCTGGGTCATCCAGGGTCACGGGTGACATTGTTGGTATACATACTCGCACTGCGCATAGCGCGAAGGGGAATATTCAGTGCTTAAAGCACCGCCTCTGGCGGTCATTCGGGATTCATAGAACCATAGTTACGTCGTAACTCTTCGCTTCACATGTTCCCTTGTAGCTTGCGGGGAGGGAGGAGGACCGGGGCCGATAGAGGCGTGAAAAATAAATCCTTTGCTTTCCCTCTGATACAGTCAGATGATGTGTGACGACCTTGGTAGATCTGGTTCAGAAACAAAAGTCCAGGTGGACGATGGTAGATAGTAGATAAATAAGTTATTATTGTCTATAAGCAGTGTTGGGAAGGTTTTTTTTCAAAATGTAATTAGTTACTGATCACAGATTACATGCCCAAAAATGTAATTTGTTACGCAATCCTTAGATTACTCAATCTGAGTACTGTAATCTGATTACTTGGATTACTTACACATTAATTTGGATTTTGTAAGTGTAGGAATGTCTCTATCCTTGAAAAGACTAAAGACTTTTGTAAATACAACATCCTCCTATAGTTGCACGATACCCACCATACCCACAGTACCCACGATACCCCGCGGTGCCGAATTGTAACGGTTCCTACGATATTAGTAATTCTACACAACGGTGTTACTGTGGATTATGAATACTACACCGGTACCAGTTCCTCTACATAGCGGCTGCTCCCAGCTTCTCACGACCAGGTCTAAACTCACTGCAGATATGTACAATGTACAAACAATATTTATAAATTAATATACATATAAAGGAGGGATCACATCCAATCTCATAAAACACCAGTGACGTCACCCAGAAAATGCATAAAAATGTAGTTTCTAAATGAATCAGTTCCTGTTTATTGTATTTTATCCTCTATAGTTTATTATGTTGGAGAAGAAACATTATTGTCAAATATTTTTTGTTTTTTAAAAAAGACAGTGGATTTGTTATCCTAAATTGACTATTTATATTAGTTAAACATAAATTAATGTGCAAAGGAACTGAATGATTGTTTTTTAATTTCAACCATATAAATTCTAACTTAATTTATTAGTTTTGTTATTACTTATATGCTTTTGTTCATGTACTCATCACCAACAGCTCTATAAGTAATTAATAAGTATTTCTAACTTGTACAAATACCATTGTTGTTCATAAAAATAATGATCTTAAAAAAAAGGCTTCAGTATCGCAGTATTTCCCTATCTGTGATACTTGTCTGGTATCGTATCATTTGGTATCGTGACAACTCTACAATCTCTATAGATGCTGATTAGAGATGGGAATTGATAAGAATTTAGCGATTCCGATTCCATTATCGATACTGCTTATCGATTGATTCAGATTCTCTTATTGATTCTCATTGGGTGAGGGAATTAAATAATACAAATGGATTTGTTTTGCTTTAACTCTTTATTATTTTATCTTTGTCTCTTTAATTTCCTGCAGGGACATCAGCTCTCTTTTAACCCAGCAGGTATAGATTGGTGTTCACTGGATAATAATAATACAAAAGTTGCTATATAAGATGAATGAATTATTATTACTTACAACAATGACATATTATCGCTACAAACATTTGATAATATTTACAGTGCTCCTTTTGAACTTGAACAACTTGATCCAAAACTAATTCAGACATAAAACAAATAATTTTCCTGTTAAAAAGAACGTATTAACATAAAGTACAGCTGCACTTATTGTTATGTATTTAAAAGGTAAAGCTTTAGTTTAGCCTTTGTTCACATTTCTATTAATGGACCTTCAGAGACGCCGTCCCCGTTGTTACATGTGACGTCATCAGCTGTGTGTGTGAGCATGTGTGCGTGTGTGAAAGTGTGAAAGAACAAACTAAAGACAATGATCAGTACCAGTTTATCTCCCATGTTTGATTACTTGTTATGAGGACATAAACTGGTGTGTGTTCTTGCGGAAGTTTGTGGTTTTTGGAAGAAAACTCTGTGTAAGAAGCAACTTTAGAGTGAGTGTACAGAACCCGGAAGTGACTAGCGTAGCAACAGAGACGCTACAAACACAGCACGGAGGACAGCACAGCTGTGGGTGGAGGAGGTGGATTCTTCGCGGTGGACAGCAAACAACTTTATGATGGGAGGAGCTTCACTTGGTGCTAGCATAAACACAATATACAGGACCTGGAGGAGTTTATTGTATCGTATTTGCGACGTAAGAGGAACCGATAAGTGAGATTGACAGGCAACAAACAAACGATTCCTAGGAATTGGATTACTGGGAACCGGTTCTCAGAAAGAACTGGTTTTTGATTCCCATCTCTAACGCTGATAGTGATATTACACTTCACAGTAATAACACACACATAATAAATGAAATGTGTGAAGTCTACTAGTCTATTCAGCGAACCATGTTAGCACTAGGGATGGGCGAATCCCGATAATTTCTGGTATTTATCACGATGACGATAAAAATCACGATAAATAAAAAATAAAACAATTTACAACTTAAAGTATAAAAGGTTCATTACAACATAAATAAATATGAATACATCAACATTAGACACATTAAAAAGGCTACAATAACTGCTGACTCAGAGCTAATATTGTATGGAATATTTTAGTGTATGTGGGTCACTCTATTAGTGTTATTGTATGTATATCATTTATTTCCTCACTTAAAATGAAATTATTTTCTTTAAAAAAAGCACAAATAACTTCATTAATGTTTTTACTGCTAATGAATCATTTATCTTATAAGTTACATAAAGTTATGGTTAATAAATAAATATGATTTCCTATAATGAAACCAGATCAATCTGATGATTTAATCATTCAGTATATTTATGTGTAATAATCTCAATAGTTACATTAGTCTAATGGGACCAGCTTTGTCTGTGAACACGTGAAATATCATTAAAAAATAGTGAATAGTGACATTATTATTTATGCTGATATTTATTTCACACAACGTGTGACATGTTTAGTTTTTATTCTTCCATAAAGTGTTAAATATGATCATAAACAAATCTATGGTTCTCTGTGGTTTTATGACAGTAAGACGTGTTCTTTTTATTTGGTCTATTATTCCTTATATGAAGTGGTTAGCATTAGCTGTTAGCCCAGTCTGTGTGTCGATGGGTTAGCTTAGCATAGTTAGCTTTAGTTGAGTTTCCAGTTCATAATCATTGCTACAGGTTCATCCCTTTGTTGATGTTTATCTGGTTTGAACCAAATAGTGGTTCATGATGTATCACAGCATAGTAGCTTCAGGTAGCCATGACGATCACTGCACACACACAGACGGCGGTGTGTGAGGGGGGGCGGTGGTGGTGCACATCGTGCAGAGCGTCCGTAAACAACGTTCCGCTCCAGAGAATAATAAGTTGTTGACAACAAACAGAGGCAGTTTTGGTCTGTGGAACACGTTTTTTTTGGGGGACATTCTTGGCTAAATTGAGGGACAAATGGCCCGTGGCCCTCGCTAATTTCCGACATGAGAATTTATCGTTTATCATAAACAATAAAATATCACACATTCCTAGTTAGCACATCATGGAGACTTTGTATGTAAGGAAACAGTTACCAACTATTTAAACTGTAACTGTAACGGTTTACTCATAATTTGCAGTCCGATTACGTAACGCCGTTAGCCCCCCACACACTGTCCATAAGGTTTGAAAAGCATAAAAATAGATGTACACACGTAAAGACGAGCTACAGAAAAGCAGAAGAACCTTTATTCATCCGGATATTGAACTTATTTTACCGTTCACTTCCTACATTTTAAGTTTCTCCCACTGAGTTACTGTCTTTTAAATGAACGTCTTCCTGTAGATATGTTCAGGGTCCCTGGGAAACCCGGGCATTTTCATGAATTTTTAAAATCTGGCCAGACGGTCTGAACAAGACAATGAAAGAGGACGTGTGGATAAAAGAGGACGTATGGTCACCCTAAACATATGTTGTAAATGTGTGATATTGTTCATAAACATGTGGGTGAGGGTTTAGTCTGTCATAGAGATATTTACATAGAAGGTGAAGTCCCTCATATGGCCTCATGTTACGACAGATTTGGTGTTAGAATGGACGTTTTCGTCTCTGTCCAACGTTTACAGAGACAAATTGCGTGAATGTGTGAGATTTTCTTCCTTCCTGAAATATTTCCATTTCAGGAAGTGAATTTCATCTTTTCCATCTGTCGGAGCCTCTCTTCTCTCCTCAGGTGTGTCCTGTTCTCTCCTCAGGGAATGACGGAGTCTGAGGAGGACAAACTTTTGTCCCTCAGAGACTTCCTGTTGAAGTCTAACAGAGCCAAAGCCAACCTGTGTGACCAGAGTCAGCTGGGAGAGCACCAGCAGACCGGAGTCATCGAACTGGGAACGCTGGGAATCACCGGCCGGCAGGTGGACCTGCTGAAGCCCCGGGCGGAGAGCGAGGAGCGCAGAGGTAAAGGTTCGCCAAGGGGCGGAGCCTGTACACAGCCACAGTCAGCTGACATTTGGCCCTGTCTGCCCTGCAGCAAAGAAACACACCAAGCTGGACTCAGCTATGAACGAGGAGTGGAAGAGTATGTTCGGTTCCCAGGAGACGCCATCGCAGAACACTACGGTCAGTAGGGATGTATATTGATAAGGATTTAATGATTATGATGCTTTATCGATTCCTGCTCATTGATACGGTTTTTAATTAATTTCCAAATAGGCTGAAAAACTCCTAGTACATGAGTACAGAAAAGAATACAACCTGGTTATTAAAATAAATATCAGGTTTATTAATATAAATCTTAATTATTCCCACTGAGAATAAACAACACTCAAATGAGTAAAATGAGTCCACAAGTTAAGTGTCTATTGGCTTAGGACAGGGGTCTGCAACCTAAACATACCTTTTATACAACATAGTGTATACAATTCTAGACAGTTACAATTATATCAAATAATGTTTTGTAAAGAATACTTTTTTTTAGATCATGTATTTGAAAAAAAAAAATTACTTGAATTTTATAACAGTTTCTTGCTAATTTCTTGCCACATATCAAGCGATCATATTTAACCAGCATGTTAGCAGATAAATGAATCTGTTCCCACACAATTCAAATATTATATATTTACTTCCAGAATAGTCTTATAGTTGGTTTAGTTTCTTACCAGGGATTTAAAACTTAAGGTTAGCCACAGGTGCAGGAAAGTTTATGGTTTGTAGATGTTTCAGGAGGTGAAGTAGGAAAGTGCTGAGTCATTGCATAATGTGATATATTTTAGGTTAACAATCTGTTATTTTGATTGATGTCAAAGTCATTAATCAATAACAACATCTGTAAGAAAATGATAATTAATTTCAATATTTTTTAAAGCTACAGCCATTGCAAGAGTCAAATATGCACATAAGGCCCCAGAGCCACAGGTTTCAGACCCCTGGTTTTTATCATTATCACACGACGCTAATGCTAATGCTAGCACTGGTGCTGCTAAGTGCATCACAGACACAGTATAACGCTGTGTTGTGTGGCCAAATGTTTGGACATATTGTTGTGTTATTGGTGCACAGATCCCTGTAGCAGGACTTATTTTTATTTTTTATTTATTTATTTATTCAGTTTATTTCCGACATGGTTACATTCACTTTTTTTTTTTTTTTTTTTGTACATGCCGAAAAATGAGACGAGAGAAGCAGTTTGCTTATCTGGGTCCCGTCCCCTGTTTTACCATCGCAAATTTACATGGGTTTACATGTCTCTCTGGTCAAACATACTTACAGGTGACCATACTTACAGGTGTCGTCATTCTTTGTGAAAAGCAGCAACACTTTAGATCATTTTTACCAGAACATTTATCTACAGAATCAGAATCACAATTCCTTTATTAATCCCAGTGGGAAATGGCTTTCATTACAGCCACTTAAAAAATCACAAATAAAAGAATAAAATGTTTAACAAAGACGCAAGAAAGAATAAACATTAAATAAGTGTATAATTAGGTAAAAGACTGTTAAAAATAAGGATCAGATACACATCATTACAGTAGTAAAAAAGAAAGTAAGATTAATTATAATATACAAAATTATATACAGATATGATTTAAATATTTACAACAATCAAGCTGTGAGGTTACATTGATGAATTATACAGTTTTATCTCCACAGACAGGAATGATTTCCTGTGTCGTTCTGTGGAGCATCGTGGTTGGATCAGCCTGGTTCTAAAGGTGCTGAAGGTTCTAAAGGTTATAAAGGTGCTGAAGGTGCTTCTGTGACTCACTAACACATCATGGAGTGGGTGGGACTTATTGACCAAGATGGTCTTCACCTTGGACAGGCTCCTCCTCTCTGTCACCACTGTCAGAGAGTCCAGTTTAGTCCACAACGTCACTGACCTTGTGGATGAGTCTGTTGAGTCTGTTGGTGTCTGTGACCCTCAGTCTGTTCCTCCAGCAAACAACAGCGTAGAGGATCACACTCACCACCACTGACTCATAAAACATCCTCAGTATTTTTCTGCAGATGTTGAAGGACCTCAGCTTTGGTCCTTCCTGTAGAGGGAGTCAGTGTTCCTCCCCCAGTCCAGTTTATTATCAATCACCACTCCCAGGTATTTGTTCTCCTCCACAATGTCCACACTGACCTCCTGGATGGAGACAAGTCTGACTGGCCTCTTGGTTCTCCTCAGGTCCACAATCAGCTCCTTAGTCTTTGTCACATTGAGCTGTAGATGGTTCAGCTCACTCCATGTGACAAAGCTGTCCACAGCAGCCCTGTACTCCACCTTGACCCCCTCCCTGATACATCCAACCACTGCAGAGTCATCAGAGAACTTCTGGAGATGACAAGTGTCAGTGCAGTAGCTGAAGTCCATGGTGTAGGTGGTGAAGAGCTCACCTCTGCTCTGCTGAAAGCTTGTGTGTGTGACGTCATTGCAAATTTGTGAGTGGGGTGCGTTTGTTTACAGTGGGAAGAATTGATAACAGAAACGTAAAGATAGTGATTCTAAAGAATCGTTTGACTAAGAATCGATTCCCAAACAAAACCGATTAACGATGCACATCCCTAATGGCCAGAGCAGCCAAACCAGTTCAAACCAACCAGTCTAAACAGGTCAAATCAGTTAAAACTAGTCCAAACCAGTCTAGTCTACTGTATATCTACACACTAGTGGGTAGATGTGATAATAACCAGGTTAAATGATGGTAGGTAGTCATCTGGCTCAGTAAACAGGTAGACACAAATACAGAAAGTATTCAGACCCCTTTACATTTTTCACTCTGTTTCATTGCAGACATTTACTAAAATTAAAAAAGTTCATTTTATTTCTCATTAATGCACACTCAGCACCCCATCTTTACAGAAAAAAAACTGATTTTTTGCAAATGTATTAAAAAGAAAAAGTGAAATATCACATGGTCATTAGTATTCAGATGCTTTGCTGTGACACTTATATTTAAGTCATGCTGTCCATTTTCTCATCACCTGCCCAACACAATCCCAAAAGTGAAACGTGGTGGTGGCAGCTAGAGTTTAGATCAGGCCCAAAAAAATCCAGCCCGACTCAACCCGAGCCCGACCCATTAACTTAAATTTTAGGCCCGAGCCTGAAGCAAACCCGACGTAAGTTATTGTTTTATTGAACGTATTGCAGCCGGTAGATTAGTAGCACAGTGGAACATACCCAGAACATAGAACCTAGTCCGTTACAGTATGTAGACCAGACCAGGTGGTCCATGTGTGGAGCACAGACCTGACTGAAGAACCAATCATATTTGTTCTCTGAGCTCCAGCAGCAAGTGAGGAATGAGCAAAATCATCAAATAATCATCAGTGAATGTGAACGCTGAACAACTAAACACAACACTGTTAATATCTTGTCTTACTACTAGCAGAAACACTTTAGAAATGATATCACATTGGCCACGTTTACATGGGAGCTTTAATTCCTCTTTAAAGTGGAATAAAAGTTAATTCCTCTTTAACCTGACCTTGTAAACATATAATTCCTAATGCTACTTTAATTTCGAATTAAAGTTAATTCCAAATTAGGTGGCTGGTTTATTCTGTTTTTAATTCCAAATGAGATAATTCCTCTTTCTTGTAAACACTTCACTTGGTTAAAGCGGCTTTAAGTTATTTCGGATCGTTTTGTGCATATGCGACTTGCGCCGATGATACGCTGGTGACGATATAATCCAAGATGGCGGTGGCCCGGACCTGGAGGCAGAGTAAATACGTCCCCGTACTGCATGTACAGGCTGTAATATCACCAGTTTATCATTTTACTTATTGTTTGAGCTACTATCTTTACCAGGGAGCTAATATTTATTCCTGGTGATTAGTTCATATCTCTTTCAGATCCGCGGTCCAAACTGAAACCGTGTGTTGTTATCGAGCTGCTGCTTCAAAACGACAATCAAAATAAAGGTGGAAACAGTTCTTATGTGGTGTTCTGTGTTACAGACGACAATAAAAAGTTTGTTGTGTGTTTTTGCAAGACAATGACCCTAAGCACACAGCTAAAATAACAAAGGAGTGGCTTCAGAACAACTTTGTGACCATTGTTGACTGGCCCAACCAGAGCCCTGACCTAAACCCAACTGAGCATCTCTGGAGAGACCTGGAAATGTCTGTCCACCAACATTCACCATCCAACCTGACAGAACTGGAGAAGATCTACAAGGAAGAATGGCAGAGGTGTCACGGTTCTGGCTGTGATGCTGTTTTCCCTATGGGTTCCCTCCCCCTTTGTCTTTCTCTGTGTGTCTCTGGGGGGCGTGGCCTCGGCAATCAAGCATCTGACTACTCACACCTGCAACTCAACTGCTCATCAGCTGCAGTACAAAATCCCGGGTTTCTGTTCTACTCCTCTCCAGATTATTCAGTCTACTCAAGTGATCTCCACCAGTGACATCTCCTCCAAGCCTGCTTTCCTCCTAACCACTCCACAACCCTATGCCTGCCTGCAGGATCGGATTTACTCCATCGACCTCCTCCATCTGCCTTCCAGTCCGCCGTTCATACCCCGACTTTGCAATAAAACCTCAAGTTCTTCAATTCAGCTGTCTGGTCTGCATTTGGGTCCACATTCATATCGTAACAGAATAATCTGGCCACATGGATCCAGCAGACCCAGCTTCACTCCTCCAGGCCCTCCAAGCCCAAGGCATTGCAGTAGGACGTCATGAAACAGCCCTGCAAACAATTATGGAAACACTTCAGGACCTCTCCTCTCATACTGTATGTCTGGACTCAGCACTCAGTTCTCCCAGGTAACTTCTCAGCCCTCCATCCCGACTGCTTCAGGGGCTTCTGCTAGTATTCCCCCTAAACCCCTAGCTTCTTCTCACTCCTCCAGAGAGCCATATATTCCCATTCCGCAACACTATTCTGGAGACCTAGTTTCCAAACTACGGAACACCTACCACCTGATTCGAATCAAAGAGGGAGATGAGTAGAAAACAGCCTTCAATACCCCCCTTGGCCACTTTGAGTATTTAGTAATGCCCTTTGGACTTAACAACGCCCCTTCAGTTTTCCAAGCTTTGGTTAATGATGTGCTTAGAGACATGCTGAATAGGTTTATTTTTGTGTATATAGATGACGTCCTAATTTTTTCTCGTAACATGGAGGAACATGTGCAACATGTCAGGTTGGTTCTTCGCAGACTTCTGGAAAACAAATTGTTTGTTAAGGCGGAAAAAGGTGAATTCCACAGATCATCAGTGAGCTTCCTGGGCTTCATCATTGAACAAGGCTGGGTCAAGGCATACCCAGCTAAGACCCAGGCAGTAACCGACTGGCCCACTCCCTCGACCCAAAAGCAACTCCAGCGCTTCCTTGGTTTTCCAACTTTTACCGGCGTTTTATTAAGGACTTCAGCCGAGTGGCCACCCCATTGACCCAGTTAACCTCCACAGCCGTTCCTTTCACCTGGTCCCAAGAGGCTGACTTAGCTTTTCGAAAGCTTAAGCGGTTGTTCTCCTCAGCCCCTATACTCATCCATCCTGATCCCTCTCTGCAGTTTATTGTGGAGGTAGATGCTTCGGACTCTGGAGTTGGTGCTGCACTCTTTCAGAGATCCCCCTCGGATTCTAAGCTACACCCCTGTGCCTACTTCTCCCGCAAACTCTCTCCAGCGGAGCGTAACTATGATGTAGGAAACCGAGAGCTGTTGGCTGTGGTACTAGCTTTACAAGAGTGGAGACATTGGCTGGAGGGAGCTGAGCAGCCATTTATTGTTTGGACCGATCATAAAAATTTGTCATATCTACGCTCTGCCGAGAGGCAGAATTCCCGTCAAGCACGTTGGTCCCTGTTCCTTGGGAGATTTAAGTTTCTGCGACAGAAACTTCTGATCTCATGGTGCAGCACGTTTTCCGCCTCCACGGCATTCCACAAGACATTGTTTCTGACAGAGGTCCCCAATTCTCATCTCAAGTGTGGAAGGCTTTCTGCTACGCTCTCGAAGCTACTACCAGCTTATCCTCAGGTTTCCACCCTCAAACTAATGGGCAAACTGAGAGGGCAAATCAGGATTTGGGATCCGCCCTCCGCTGTGTCATCGCTCACCATCCGGCATCCTGGAGTTCTTGTCTCCCATGGATTGAATATGCCCACAACTCCATGGTTTGCTCTGCAACAGGTATGTCACCCTTCATGAGCTTGGGCTTCCAACCTCCTCTCTTCCCAGCTCAAAAAGAGGAGGTAGCAGTCCCCTCGGTCCAGGCAAACATGCAGCGCTGTCGTCAGGTCTGGGGGGCTGCCCGGGCTGCACTACTGCGCTCTACAGCAAAGAACCAATGGATCGCGGACAGACGCCGCACTCCTGCTCCCACATACCAACCTGGACAGAGGGTCAAGCTCTCCTCTCGGGACCTGCCCCTTCTAGTTGATTCCTGTAAGTTGACCCCAAGGTTTATTGGGCCTTATGAGATTGATAAGGTAATCAAGTGATCTCCACCTGTGACATCTCCTCCAAGCCTGCTTTCCTCCTAACCACTCCACAACCCTATGCCTGCCTGCAGGATCAGATTTACTCCATCGACCTCCTCCATCTGCCTTCCAGTCTGCCGTTCGTACCCCGACTTTGCAATAAAACCTCAAGTTCTTCAATTCAGCTGTCTGGTCTGCATTTGGGTCCACATTCATATCGTAACAAGAGGATCCCCAAATCCAGGTGTGAAAAACTTGTTGCATCATTCCCAAGAAGACTCATGGCTGTACTAGCTCAGAAGGTGTTTCTACTCAATACTGAGCAAAGGGTCTGAATACTAATGACTAGTGTTATGCTAGTTACTGAAAAAAGTAACTAGTTTTCCGTTACTAGTTACTTCATTCACAAAGTAACTCAGTTACTATTTTGATTACTTACACCAAAAAGTAATGCGTTACTGGAAAAAGTAACTTTTGAGTTACTTAGAATTAAAGAATGTATTATCTATTTTGGGTCATTTGTGTCCATACAGCTTCATATTAGTGCTGTAATAATATAATAATCCACTGTTGATCAACTGCTATAAAACAACCATAAATGATGTGCATATAAAGCACAAAACAGCTGCTCCAAAATTAAAACTGTAATTTTTCAGCCTTAACACAGTAATGTAAAGCAAGCTGTGTATATTCCAGGTGTACATTCTGCTGTTGAAAATGCTTATAAAAATAAATGTATAAAAACGAATTCACAGCATTTTTCTCAGCTACACAATGCTAAACATATCAGGCTAATGAGCTGCTGTTAGCAGTGACTCAGCAGCAGCGACAGGCTTCTTATTTACAACAACAAACCGTGCAATAGTTTGGCTGATCTGTCCCTGATCTGTCACAGTCCGTTCAAAACCAGCCGCAGCGTGAGCTTAGCTTCACTGATGCATCTTTTGGAGACAAAAATAATACGTATATTTCCACTCTGAGAAGCTCGTCCTGCTCTCGCATTGACTCGCCATGATTGGCGCATGTGATGTAAACAGAAACACGCTGACAATGTTGCTTCTTCTACTGTTTTACCGTGTTTGGCACGGCATCCCACAAAAATATGTAGCGCCACTGTAAACAGGAAGTACACTGCAGCTAGCAAAGTAACAAATGCACCATATTGTAACGTAACAGCATTATTTCTTTTGAAATATATTGCGTTACAGTACTAGTTACTGTAAAAAGTGACGTAACCAACACTGCTTATGACCATGTGATATTTCAGTTTTTTTTTTTTAATACATTTGCAAACATTTCTACATTTCTGTCTTTTTCTGTAAAGATGGGGTGCTGAGTGTTAATGAGAAATAAAATGAACTTTTTTGATTTTAGCAAATGGCTGCAATGAAAGAGTGAAAAATGTAAAGGGGTCTGAATACTTTCCGTACCCACTGTAAGTCGGTATTTAGTGAGCTAATGAGGTAGGTCAGTAGGTAGATGAATGTCCTTCATTCTGTGTGTCTGTAGGTCACAGACGGCTCAGTCAGTCAGACCAGGAAGACCTCGGCAATCGCAGCGGTTTTCCCGGCAGTTCCCACCCTGCAGTCCGCGTCCAGCGCTCCTACTTACCGACGCATCAACACATGTAAGGCGGAGCTTCAGCAGCTGGTTCAGCAGAAACGAGAGCAGAGCAGCGCCGAGCGCATTGCCAAGCAGATGATGGAGAGCAACGAGTGGGAGAGCAGGCCGCCGCCCCCAGGTAAGAGCAGGTCGCCACCCCCAGGATAGAACAGGCCGCTGCCCGTAGGTGACATACAGAGAGACAGATACACAAAGTTTGACTTTGTGTGTGTGTGTGTGTGTGTGTGTGTGTGTGTGTGTGTGTGTGTGTGTGTGTGTGTGTGTGTGTAGGTTGGCACCCTAAGGGTCTGCTGGTGGCCCACCTCCATGAACACAAAGCTGCAGTAAACAGAATCAGAGTCTCTGATGAACACTCCATCTTTGCTACTGCGTCCAACGACGGCTCAGTTAAAGTGTGGGACAGCCAGAAAATGGAGGGCAAGACCACCACCACCAGGTGAGTCAGTCAGATGTCACCTTTCATTCTCAGGATATTTCTTCCTATCTCCTTTCCTATCTACTTTTCTTTAACCCTGGAAGTGTTTAAGTGGTGGCCATGATGAGGAGCCTCGGAAACACTGATGCATCCTTTACCAAAGGAGACAACATAATGATGACCCACAATAGATTGCAGCAACAACATTTTTTCCATTGATTTACATTCAAACTTTGTGATATTTGAGATTATATGAGTGGTTAGAAACACATGGGAAAGAGTTAGAAATAAGCTTTTTGTCCATCTTCAGACATTTGTAGTTTTTTAACCACGGCAGACATCACTAACATTGTTATTGTTATTACGTCACCCAGTGGAAGTGCATCCAATTGTCAAAATAACATGAAGTCCTTCCCCTAACTGCTTTAGGAAGTCTCCTAACAACTTTCCTTAACCCTGTGGATGGGGTCACATGGTTAAGGAGAGATAGGAGGGAATATAAAGACATACCTTTAATCTGAGCTGTTTTCGAAATGGTTCTGCGGGCCATGTAACATGTTGCAGTAGGCCAGATTTGGGCCGTGGCCTCCTGGTTGAGAACAGCTTCCTCCAGCTTGTCTTCCCCTCAGGTCGGTGCTGACCTACTCCCGTATTGGGGGCCATGTGAAGACGCTGACCTTCTGCCAGGGCTCTCATTACTTGGCCGTGGCATCAGACAGCGGCTCCATCCAGCTGCTGGCGGTGGAGGCCAGCAAACCTCCTAAATCACCTAAAGTCCAGCCCTTCCAGACCAGGTAACGACCAGGTAACGCCCCCTAGTGGGAGGCAGAGGTCACTGAGCGTGTGTCCCCTGTTCGTCTCAGGACGCTGGACCCTCTGGGTGATGGCTGTGCTGTGGATATTCACCACTTTAACTCTGGGGCTCAGTCGGTGCTGGCATACGCCACGGTGAACGGCACTCTGATTGGCTGGGACCTCCGCTCCAACACCAACGCCTGGACGCTGAGACACGACCTGCGTCTGGGCCTCATCACGTCCTTCAGCGTGGATGTGCACCAGTGCTGGCTGTGCCTCGGTAAGGCCACGCCTCCAGATACCACACCATGCCTGTTCTCAAACCAGCTTAAACACCAGACCAGGGTGGGAACCCCTTTACGCTCACTAACAGGCCCACACTGTGTGTCCAGGAACCAGCAGTGGCACCATGGCATGCTGGGACATGCGGTTCCAGTTGCCCATCTCTAACCACGCCCACCCAACCCGAGCACGAATCAGACGGCTGCTCATGCACCCGCTCTACCAGTCATCTGTCATCGCAGGTCAGAGGTTGACCATAGTTACCGTGACAACAGAGAATCAGAGCCTGACGTGTGTGCCCGTGTGTGTGCGTGTGTGTGTGTGTGTGTGTGTGTGTGTGTGTGTAGCTGTCCAGGGTAACAATGAAGTGTCTATGTGGGACATGGAGACTGGAGATCGTAAATTCACCTTATGGGCGAGTTCAGCCCCTCCCCTCTCTGAGATGGAGGTCAGTGTGTGTGTGTGTGTGTGCGTGTGTGTGTGTCTGTGTTTCTGACCCCCCCCTCTCTCTCTCCAGCCGTCTCCTCACAGTGTTAATGGGATCTACTGCAGTCCTGCTGATGGAAACCCACTGCTTCTGACTGCTGGGTCTGACATGAGGATCAGGTATGGAACCAGTCTCGACCTGGTCTAGAACCAGTCTAGACCTGGTTCTGACCAACCCGTGTCCTGTGTGCAGGTTCTGGGATCTGGCCTATCCTGAACGCTCCTACATTGTAGCTGGAGTCGCTAACGATTCCCTGCACTGTCCCTCTGTGCTTTACAGCAGGAAGATTATAGAGGGAACAGAGGTGGTCCAGGTACACACACACATTACACACACACACACACACACTCATTACACATACACATATTACACACACACATTACACACACACATATATACACACACATTACACATACACACACACACATTACACATACACACATTACACACACACACACACACATTACACATACACACACACACATTACACATACACACATACACACACACACATTACACACACACACATTACACATACACACACACATTACACATACACACACACATTACACATACACACATACACATTACACATACACACACACACATTACAAATACACACACACATTACACATACACACACACACACATTACATATACACACACACACACGCATTACACATACACACACACACATTACACATACACACACACACATTACACATACACACACACACATTACACATACACATTACACATACACACATTACACATACACACATTACACACTCACACATTACACATAGACACACACACATTGCACATACACACACACACATTACACATACACACACACACATTACACATACACACACATTACACATACACACACACACATTACACATACACACACACACATTACACATACACACACACACACACATTACATATACACACACACACACGCATTACACATACACACACACACATTACACATACACACACACACATTACACATACACACACACGCACATTACACATACACATTACACATACACACATTACACATACACACATTACACACTCACACATTACACATAGACACACACACATTGCACATACACACACACACATTACACATACACACACACACATTACACATACACACATTACACATACACACACACATTACACATACACACATTACACATACACACACATTACACATACACACATTTTACACATTACACACACACACACATTACACATACACACATTAGACATACACACACATTACACATACATACACACACATTACACACACACATTACACATACACACACACATTACACATACATACACACACATTACACATTCACACATTACACACACACATTATACACACACATTACACACACACACACACACATTATACACACACACACATTACACACACACATTACACATACACACACACACATTACACACACACATTATATACACACACACACATTACACACACATTACACACACACATTATATACACACACACACATTACACACACACACACAGACATTACACACACATTATACACACACACTTTTACAGCGGGAAGATTATAGAGGGAACAGAGGTGGTCCAGGGACACACACACATTACACACACACACACATTACACACACATACATTACACACTCATTATACACACACACACACCCACACACATTACACCCACAAACACATTACACACACACACACATTACACACACAAAAATTACACACACACACACACATTTTATATATACACACACACACACACACACACATTACACATACACACATTACACACACACATTACACACACACACATTATACACAAACGCACACACACATTATACGCACACACACACACACATTATACACACACACACATTACACACACACACACCTTTACAGCGGGAAGATTATAGAGGGAACAGAGTTGGTCCAGGTACACACACACATTACACACACACACACATTATACACGCACGTTTGTGTGTATAATGTGTGTGTGTATAATATGTGTGTGTGTGTGTGTGTGTGTGTGTGTGTGTGTGTGTGTGTGTGTATAATGTGTGTGTGTGTAATGTGTGTGTGTGCATAATTTGTGTGTGTGTGTAATGTGTATTTATAATGTGTGTGTGTGTAATGTGTGTGTATAATATGTGTGTGTGTGTGTATAATGTGTGTGTGTAATATGTGTGTGTGTGTGTAATGTGTGTGTGTGTGTGTGTATAATGTGTGTGGTTGTGTGTGTATAATACGTGTGTGTGTATAATGTGTGTGTGTGTGCATAATTTGTGTGTGTGTGTGTAATGTGTATTTATAATGTGTGTGTGTGTGTAACGTGTGTGTTTAATGTGTGTGTGTGTAACGTGTGTGTTTAATATGTGTGTGTGTAATATGTGTGTGTGTATAAAATGTGTGTGTGTATAATATGTTTGTAATGGTAAATGGACATGATTTATATAGAGCTTTATCACCACTGAAACAGTCTCAAAGCTCTTTACATATCAGCTCATTCACCCAATCACTCTCACATTCACACACCAGAGGGACAGGACTGACATGCAAGGCACTAGTCGACCACTGGGAGCAACTTAGGGTTCAGTGTGTATAAAATGTGTGTGTGTGTGTGTGTGTAAGTAATGTGTGTGTGTGTGTATGATATGTGTGTGTGTAGGAGATCCACAGTAAACAAAAGAGTGGATTGGTAGACGACTCTCCTCGCCGTGGCCCAGAGTCACTTCCTGTTGGTCACCATGACATCATCACTGACATCGCCACATTCCAGACCACGCAGGGCTTCATCGTCACGGCGTCCAGAGACGGCATCGTCAAGGTGTGGAAGTGACCAATCAGAGAGAAGCTCCTCCCCCTCCCCCTTGCTGTATTTTGTAAATGAAGTGAAAAACATTTCAAATAAAGCTAAAGTGTGTTAAAGATGGTCTGTGGTGATGGATCAGAAACACACACAAACTGTTCAATAACTCTGATTAACTCTGTGAAAGGTTGTTATTCTCTCATTTCATTTATGTTTGTTAAATATTATAAACACAACCATGTTGTAGCAATAATGTAAAGCTTTGTTTATGTTAAAGATGATTTCATTTAATTACTGGAGTAAAACACTGGGTTTCAAAAGGCATAAAACAGGAACAATTTGTCTATCAAATGTCTCACGTACTTTTGTTTAAAAAAAAACTAAAGTTTTTACCAATCGTTCTGTGATCATTCAATAATCACACTGTACATTTATAGTTTGATTGGATAAATACTTTTGGAGAAAAGATCTGCTATACATTCTCTGGTGGACATGTCAGCTCCTCTAAATACTCACTGTGATGTGATCAGCATAGAGCTATGAACATAGACTGTTCACATCACTAATCACAGATATACATTGGTTCTAGGAACTAATGCTGCATCTTCATCCTATAGTTCTGTTTCTGATGCACAATGTCATTTGTTATGATGATGATATACAGTATATTTATGTATTTTGAAGGAAAAACACTCCAAGCAACAAAATAAACAATAAATGATTATCAGACACAGAGCCAATCTACAATACAAACTTATGTAAAGGATTAAAAATATTTACCAGTGGTAAAATAACCCAAAGTCTGGCTCTAAAATAAAAATGAAGAAGTTGCATAAAGAAAAGTAGTTTATTATCCCAAAAAAAAGTAATTTTTATACTATAAATTAAAACAAACCAGGGCAGTATTTCATCAAAGTGTTCTTAAAGGGCCAGGCCTACGGTTTAAAGCCATCTGTGACCACGCCCCCTTTTCCCATTCCATCAAACTCTTCTCAGCTTGGAGCTCTCCAGCTCAGCCAATCAGCTCACAGTGTTTAGATTAAGTGCTCGTCTTCATAAAACCCACAGATTTAATGATTAGAGACGTGAGAGCTGCAGCTTTAACTCTGATTAAACAGCCAATAGAAACCACTGCTGACACCAACAGGAAGTGACATCATCTGTTACTGAGCAGTGAGAATAAAGTTGAAGAAGTTTTCTGTGGTTTGAACATTTTAAAAGTAGTAAAGGGTTAAACTTAGTGTTATTGATCATGTGATCACACACTGATCATGTGAGTTTGATAAGTTTTTAACACCTGTCAGCGTTTAATAAAAGATGTTGTAACTCATTATTAAATAATATATAATTAATGAGATTAGTGAATGTTTGATCAATAGTTCTAAACATTACATTAAAATGAAGGTCGGGAGCAGATCAGCTGTGTGCACTCCTGGTGCACGGTGTGCACACTGATCACTGTTCATGGAGTTTTTTTTTTTTTTTTCTTGTCAGCACATGCTGTCAAAGGTCAACACCACAGGAAGTGCAATCATTATGAGACAGTAATGCATATTTTGTTATTGCAATAAAATACATTGATTTATTTTATTGATTAATTGTGACCATCACCAGCCCTCCCTAAGGAAGGGTAAAAAATCTTTTATTATAGGGAGGAAATAAAAAGGGAGAACAGTGTTATACCTAAGTGGAGGGGAAGGGGAAAGGGAGCAGGGAGGAGAGACTCAAGGTAGGAAATAGAAAAGGTGGGGAAGAATAGACTGTTTTGCAGTGACGGTGAGATGTGAAGTTGTAGAATAAATTGTGCTTATTATGTTGTGTAATCATGTCAGTATAGTGACTAGTGTGAAGCTTAGCTATAATGTTGGTGGCTGTGAACAGGGGGAATGAGTGAGTGGTAGTACCTAAAGCAGGTATTTGGGATTAACGTGTCTAAAGTTAAGCCCAGTATGAGTTTTATCCCACATCCCAAGGCGTGCCAGTGCATTGTAGACCAGTATATGTGCAAAAAAAAACCGCTACTGCAAACCCAGGAACTGCCCTGGGCCCGCAGATGCAGCCAGGCCAGCAGAAAGAGTGGGGGCCAGGGAGCCCCAGGCCACCCCCCCTCGGCTGAGCAACCCCCTAGACGCCCCCAAGATCCCAGGCTGAGAGGCAGCCACCACCCCCCCACACACACATCCGAGGAAGCCCAAGCAGCCGAGCACCCAGCGCATCCCCCCACTGACCCCAACCCCCAACCCCAAGGCCCCCCACCAGCATCCAGCCACCCCCAAGCACCCAACCCCCCGAGGGAAGGGCCCAGAGAGCCCCCCGCCCGACCCCAATGGCACACAACCGATGCGGAGCAGCAGCCCCCAGCCAAAGGCGCAGAACCCACCCACCTGCCAGCCCGCAGATAGCAGGACAGACCTACCAAGCGGCCGATACCGACCTCAACCACCGGAACAGCTAGAGCCGCCCCCAGCAAAAAGCACCACCCCGGAGCGCCAAGCAACCCCGGCGCAGACGCCGGCACCCCCCCAGCCCGCCCACCCCCCACACCGGCGCGGCAAGCTGACCCGGACCCACACGCCGCGAGGCGCGCCCCCAAGGCAACCAGGAGACGAGACAAGCGCCAAGTCCCACCCGCAGGGAAGGGGCACCCCCACGCCCCACCAGGCCAGCACCGCCCGGAGAGACCCCGCAAAGGGAGCCTCCAGCAACACCCCTCCATGCCCCCCAGAGACCCACCGCCCCACCACACCCGACCGCACCCCCCGATCCCCACACGGTAGCCCAGCCATCAACAGAGGGGCCGGGCCCCCACCCGACAGGCCCAGATGTGTGAATTTACCCACCACCCTGTTCATGGAGTTTGTGATTGGGAGCCTTAGTGCTCCGCCCTGTCCCTGAAGCCCCTCCCTCTCTGTATATCCACAGCTTTCTCATTATTAATCTCTGATCAATAAATAAACATATTTATACCGTGTGGTAAACAGAGGTGATGATACACACGTATCATATATTATTACTGATGGTTTAAACACATGGACACTATGATATCTCATTAATAATACACTACACATTAAACATATAATAATGATTATATCATCATTTGTATGGATTTAAAATCATATTTAAACATTTACCATAATATTGTGTTTAATTTCCTTTAAAATACCATATATTAAAGTGGTATTTAAAGTATAACAGAAGTTTGTTTTACTCATGTTTCCTTTTATAGATCTATATTGAGTGTTTTATTAAAACATCACTAAATAACTTCTTTAATAATGATGACGTGGTTTCATGAGAGTGACTCAGCAGATTAAACCTAGTCTGCTGCTTAAACCTGGTCAGGAGCAGGTTTGACCATGGACTGTTACTATGGTAACCAAGGTGTCTTCTCGTTGATGAAACCACTGTTCCAGTTAGAACCAGGCTTAACGGAGCCAGACTCAGGTTAAACCTGGACTAAACCCTAAACCCGGTTCCTAAAAAAAACAGAATTCGATGAAAGACTTCTTCTGTGGTTTTTATTTACTTGTATTACTGCCATCTTGTGGATTTTTAGCGCTACTCCAACTCTGTCCTTTTACATCCATAAAGATAAAAAACTATAAATATTAACCATCCAATCAGAACAAGGTTTGCTTTACTACAATATTAACAATGATGTTTGTCAAAGTTTTTGTCTTTGTTTTTAGTCTCAGTTTAGTTTTAGTCAAAAGGAAACGTTACAGTTGTTGTCTGTGTTCATTCTAGTTTTATATTTAGTCTTTGGCCAACAATTAGATTTTAGTTCCAGTGACATTTGGGATGATTTTAGTTTTAAACAAGTTTCTGTCGACTAAAATTAAAATTCTACTTTTTTGAAATAAAGTTTATTTTTTAATCTTTTAGCAATAGTTAAAAACAAATTAAGTTGGTTTTAGTTTTAGTCAGTGAGGGAAAGTGAAGTTGACAAAGATTGTTTATTATTTCAGACAAACAAAATAAAAAAACAAGAGTAAATGTTTTTATTATAAACGATTTGATGTTTCCAAAAAGAAACAAAAGCCAAGAATTGATTTAGTCTTACTTTAAGGTTTCAGTTAAAAAATAGGAGCTTTTTGTTTGTATTTCTAAATGATTTTATAGTTTTAGTCCCAGTTTAAGTCTTTAGTCTGGTTCAGTTTTAGTTGTTGTAAATAAAGGAGAAAACAGAGGTTTGTTTGGGACCAAATCTTTATTTTCTTCACAAACAAAAACCAACACAAAAAACTTTGAGGAGGACGAATAACTGAGTTAATCCTGAGATTAAAACAAGCCTCAGAATTAATTAAACCTAAAGTTTCAACCTGAGGATGAAACTAAACCAGAGGATGAACTTATCTCTGTGACGTTTGGAATAAAGGACAAAAATAAAGGTCTTCATATGAAAGTTTAAAATAAAGCAAATTCTCTTCACTTTGTTTTGTTCACTTAAAAAAAAGAAAATCTATAATCTGTGTTTACGTTTGTCATGGATTCCAGATCAGGATCAGGATCAGGATCAGGATCAGGATCAGGATCAGGATTCTGCTCTGTGGGCGGAGCAGTCGTCCTCACCGACTCTTGGTGAGACAAAGCTCTTCGCACTCCTGCTGAGTCCTGAAGCGGTTTTCGTTTCCGCCGCAGCCTCCGAACCAGAACCGCGAGCACTCGCTCTGCTCGGTGTCAAAGAACCACATCATGGTGTAGTTCTGACACCCGCCCTGGTTCTGAGGCAGGAAACAGGCGTCTGCAACACACCGTTAACACTAATCACACCCAACAACAAGTCCATCACACACAGTGATGACATCACAACCAGTGATGACATCACACACACATTTACCTTTAGTCCGAGAGCCAAAGATCTGCAGCTCAGAGTCCACAGAGCCTGAAAACACACGGAACATTCAGTGAGGGGGAGCTTAGCAAACTGTTAGCTAACTGTTAGCTTGCTGTTAGTTAGCTGTTGGTGAGCTGTTAGCTAAGTCTTCGCTAGTTGTTTGTTAGCTGTTAATTAGCTGTTAGCTATCTGTTAGTTAGCTGTTGGTGAGCTGTTAGTTAGCTGTTGGCTAGCTTTTAATTAACTGTTAGTTGTCGGTTAGCTGTTAGTTAACTGTTAGTTAGCTGTCGGTTAGCTGCTGTTGGTTATCTGTTGGCTAGCTGTTAGTTGTTGGTTAGCTTTTAGTTAGCCGATGGCTAGCTGTTAGCTAGCTGTTCAAAGTAGACAAAAGAAAGAACAAAACCACCAAAAACAAAAATAGGAAGAACCAGTGAAGATCCAATGAACCAGAACACAGAGCATTAGCAGGCCCCGCCCACCCTCCTTCAGTGCCCTATTACATGTGGGACCGTAAACGACGTCTTCCTGTCCGAGCACAGGGACTCGTTACTTCAGTACATCAGAGTAAACATTCAACCCACAGCGTTCACTGTAGCTGTGCCACCAGCAGGGGGCAGCACAGCCCGGGCTGTGTCGGGTATTAACGCTGTGCCTTGAGACTTTACATTCCCACTGTTAGCATGCTAAGCTAACGGCAATAACAGGAAACATTGGCTCTTACAGTATGTGAACTTTGAACATTAACCCAGAAACCCCAACAAAACCCACGAAGAACAAACAGAAAAGGAGAGAGTGATTCATGTTTAAATCAGTTATTAATAATAATAATAATAATAATAATAATAATGTAATGGCCATTTTATAGGTGTATACATGTGTAGGTCTTAATTGAGCGTGTCACAGACTTTATATGTGAGACACTTCAGGTTGATGGTTGTTGGTTTGGGGCTAAAATGGTTTCTGATCCCAAACACTGGGACACCACAACACTACAAACACTGACTGCTGTAAACTGTGTGAAATGCAGAGGTTTATTGGTGTTTGCATTAATGGACACATCAGTTTGGAACAAAAAACAAAAAAAGTATACGTACATTATCTCAACTGACAGTGAAAGGTGTACACGGTGGGCGTGTCAGCCACTCAGCCCTTTAATAACCCATCAAGGTAGCCAAGTATTGCACTTGGTTATTACAAATAACTAATAATTATAATAATATAACTAGAAAAGCACTCGGAGAACGCAGACCTCTGACAAGCAGCTCATTTCCACCCATACTGTGATTTCCACCCTATGTTGTAGTTCGGGCTGTCGTCGACCAAAACTAGCGATTAGTCAACCAAAAAAAAAAAAAACAGAATGAATGAGCAGCTGCAGAAGAGGACGAGGAGAGAAAAAGAGAGACAAATATTTTGTTTTGGCGTTTTGTGATTAATTTGCTTTTAAACACAGACCATTTATGATCATATGGAAACATATGAATTGACTTTCCCTCTTTCCATACACAGAACCCCTCATTGGCCATTTTAGGTGATGTGATAGGTAGTGTTGTGTTCAAGACCACACTATCTGAGACCAAGACTTGCCCGAGACCAGAATGCACCGAGACCGAGTCAAGACCAAGACCATAAACATTTTTTTTTCAATTTAAAAAAATATAAATAAATAAAATTATGACAAGGTTCAACAGTTAAATAACATCTCTCTTTAATTTTAGTTTATTTTAAATACATTTGACGGACAAAAAAGGTGCCTGCGAAAAATTAACTAAAATATTAAAACTACTATTGCTACTGATAAATTCACAATTATTCTACATATTTGAAAACAATATTTTTATGTCAGCTGAATGTACAGCAAGTGTTTAAAAGCATTTCTGCCAATAAACAACGATTATTGATTCTGATTCTTTGAGTTGTTCAGGTTTAACACGTCACAGATTTATTAAGATATGTTTTTAGATTTAAAAAGCCTTTAAACAGGTTATTTTTATTAATTCACTTAGTTGATATAGTTTAATATGGTTACTGTAATATAACTAGAATATTTAATTAACAAAGGTTTCCAACTGTAACTGTAAAAGTGAAACTTTCTGAAATAAAATTTCAAACAAGTTGTCATCAGTGTAAAAAACATAGATCTACAGGTAGATGTGAAACTAAATAAAACAAACAAACCCTGGAACAGTCATGTGACTAATCAATCAATGGTTCTAGTTGAGAATTATTATTATTATTATGGATACAGTGGAAACAGAAACTATAAAAAATAATTATATTGTGAACCTGTTTATATTGTAGGGAACATATTATAGACATAAATGTAATTAAAGTCTAAAGACACAAAAAAACACCACTTTATAAATAAAATAGACTAATATTAAACCTCTTTACAGTTATTTGACTCATTCTGTGTTAGTGAAACTCTGTGGTGATGACGCACTGGTGACGACATAATCCAAGATGGCGGCGGCCTGGACTACAGCTGATATTATGTAATAAAGCCTTAAAATACATGAATATAATGAAAGGCTGTAATATCACCAGTTTATCATTTTACCAGTTATTAGAGCTACTGTCTTTACCAGGAAGATAATATTTATTATTGGTGATTGTTTTCTGGAGTTTTACTGAGATTTTTACCGGTGATTAGTTCATTTCTCCCTTGCGCTCCGCGGTCCAAACTGACACCGTAGCCACACACGTCACTCAGTCACATTAAGGAAGGTTGTGGTCATTATACAGGGTGGATTAAATAATGAATAAACGATTGTTTTATCCCGTTCTTCTCCGTGTTATTATCACATTATAAAAAAGTTTAAAAATAGCAGGAATTAGTGCTGGTCTCGAACGGTCTTGACGGAAAATCCCGAGTCCGAGACAAGACCAAGACCTTTAAAATTTGGTCTCGAGACCAAGACCGGTCTTGACCACCACAACACTAGTGATAGGTGTACCACATGACATAAAGTCGTTTTATTTTAGCTCATATTTATTTTTAGCTACCCCGCTAACCCTTTTATTTTATCCCTAAGTCTATCCCTAAACCAGAAAATACTCTAAATATTAATATTAATTAATAATGTTGTATATGTATTTTTAGAGGTGGAAAATGCCGTTTTAAACATGTTAAAATGAAAACATTTATGACAAAGTGGGATTTGAACCCACAGCAGCAGAAGGGAGAATTCTTGAATGAGGCACTAAGACCCCTCGGCCATCACACAGGCACATTACACTCATGTAGAAAGGGTCCGGAAAACCGTGTCAATAGTCCCAGGGTCTATAGATACGTTTCCGTATGAATCGACACTTTCTTTATGATATGAACCTTATTCAAGCTTTGACCAGAACCCGACAAAGCAAAAGTGAAACCTACAGGTCTGACAGACATTAGGTATTTATATCAGAGCACAATTAAAACCTATTTTTTCCTCATACAAATGACATATTTACGTTTGTTTTAGTGGTAAACTATGGGGTGCCAAGTGTAAAAATGTAGTATAAAAGTTGTAGCTAACACATTTTCATTATTTATCTCACGTATCTCATATTTTAACACAACATTTAACCACATATATAAAGGTAAAAAAAAAAAGCATAAAATTTAAATATTTAAATATAAATCTAAATGGTATATGTTATATCTAAATGTTAAATCTATATCTAAATATTTAATCTATATCTAAATATTTAATCTAAATCTAAATTTTAAATTTAAATGTTATACATTATGTCTAAATGTTAAATCTAAGTGAGCTGGGATTAGACCATCGTGAGACAGGTTAGCCTACTGATGATGTTTTGTTGCAATAGTACTATATATATATATATACAGAGTGCATCTCTAATATGATGATGATGATGTTATTTCTATGGATAAATTGACTTCTTTAGGTCATCAGTGGGTTTTGCTGCCACCTGTTGGTCACAGTATGAGCCCTAGTGGCCACATGAGGAACAGCAGCTCCCTGGTGTAGACACTCCTGGTTTAAGGATGGAAAGTTGAAGTGGAGAGGTGGCATGTTCCGACCAATCGTCTCCGACTTACGATGGTCGCCACACGTCCGGAAACATTCCTGCTCTGAACTAAATCAGTTGGCGTTCCCGCCACAGCCGCTAAACCAGAAGGGAGAACATGCCCCCACGCTGGGGTCAAAGAACCACGAGAACACGGGTTGATCACACGGAACTAGCTGACAACGCATTGCAACACAACAGAGAACACGTGTGTGTGTGTGTGTGTGTGTGTGTGTTACCTGAGGTCTGAATGATGTTCAGTTGTTTTCTAACAGGTTTGTGTTCTTCATCTGCAATAACCTCGTCCACATCCACAAATTCCTGACTGAAAACACATACAGTTAGCGCTAAGCTACTGTCTACAGTTAGCGCTAGACTATGTCTACAGTTAGCGACAGGCTAACGTCTACTGTTAGCACTAAGCTACTGTCTACAGTTAATGCTAGGCTACTCTCTACAGTTAGCACTGTGCTAACATGGTATATTAAATAGACTTGTAGACTTCACACATTACATTTAAAATGTTTATGAGTTTAGTATGTGTTATTACTGTGAATGATGTCACCATCAACACTTGTGTGTATGTGTGTGTGCGTGAGTGCGTGTGTGTTACCCATCAGTGGGGAGCTGTTCTTCTTGTTCACTCAACTGGTCACATCTACGTTTGAGAGAAGGAGGAGGATAGGAGTGGACTCCCTCTGAAACACACACACACACACACACACACGCAGGCAGAGTGATTCGTTCATTCATAATTTTCCTTCCATTAGTCACAGATTTCATATTTTTTAATACTTTATAAAACATCAAACAACCCAAAACAGGAAGTGTGTGTCTTACTGTGAAGGGCTGACAGGAAGTGTGTGTCTTACTGTGAAGGGCTGACAGGAAGACCCTGAAGAAACGTTGCGTGTATTCCTGTTGCTCCGCCCTCAGAGCGCTCACATGGACCAGATGCTGCTGCAGCGGCCGAGCGGCCAAGTCCTCCACCTGTTCATTCATTCATCAGTCTTTATAATTTAATTATATGTGTTTCTAACTCACATAGTTACTCATTAACTATGTTACTCATCAATTAATGAATTAACTCATTAACTATTGATTAATTAAATTAGTTATTTAACCAACCCATAGTACATATTGTGTCGTTTATTCATTCATTAATGAGTGTCTGTATTTCAGGTAAAAATGTTCTTCATATCAATAAATAAAGAGCCGGTGTTTAATGAGATTCATTATTGAGTTATTAACTCATTAGTTATAAATTCATTTATTTAAAAAAAACAAAGCTCAGAAACATCACGGGTTTTCTCTCTCGGATTAAATATTAAAACTAATTAATGTGTTATTTGATGGATTATGAATGAATGATGCTAACCTGAGTGCGGTTGTAGGCGTTGCCCACCGTCACTATGAACAGCGCCACCCCCTGGCACTTGGCCCTCAGGGCTACGCGGTGCAGCCGGGCGCGGTCAGCCAGTGCTGCCTGGGCGCTCACCACCATCAGCATGGCCTTCCTGCGGCGAGGGGCAGCCGCCTTCAGCAGCAGAGGGAGGGCCAGCTCCAGGGTGCGGCCCGGGGAGGAGGGCCCGCCGCGCTGCTGCAGGCCGAGCAGGTGGCGCCGGATCAGCTCCGGCTTCTGGAAACTCTGCAGCCCGAACTCCAGTTCTGCCCTCTGCACTGATGCCACCCGCGCCCGCCCGTCGGCCAGGCCCGGCTCAGGGCTCACCTCCAGATGCTCCACCACCGAGCCCAGCAGCTGCAAGGCTCCGGTGTACTGGTCCGCTCGCATCTCCCTGGACCCATCCGGGACCAGGACCAAGTCTACGTCCACCTGCTGAGGCTGGAGGGGCTCTGGGATGGAGGCACAGGTCTGGGAGCGGGTGCACGGATCTGACACACAGGATCAAAACAAAAGGCCGTGACCTTTAGTGCAAACCAATTAAAGGTCTTCACAACCAAAGAGAACTTATTCTATCTCAGGTTAATAAGGGGAGAGATTTGTCTGAAAATATTCACAAATATCTGCAATTAATATAGTTTATTAAATTTTACCGTGAGTCTGATATCTGACGCTAAAGTTGGAAAGATATTCATTAATTAGACTTCCAGCGCCCAAAAATCGCAATCTACCGGTCAATTGCAGAAGCATTTTGTCGATCACGCTAGTGGGTCAAGTCTTCATAAATGAATGAGAATGGCACAGTCACGTTTAACAGAAATGAAACCAAACAATTCAGCGTCTCCACATATTTAGGTGAAAAAGGGATCAACAACAGGAGGAGAGGCGGGGTGAGGGGAAAAAACTGCCAGTTTGAAACTGATTTCCCTAAAGAGAAAGCAGTGTGAAACCAGGAAAAAAAACTGCCTCCGCAAACATAAATGTAAGCATGACACAGTCTAGGGGAGGGGGTCGGGTGGTAAGAACAACAGGATTCCAGCCGTTTGGGGACATGGGCGTGCTGCAATGGGCGCTGCTACCACACCTCCATGCAGCTGCGGATGGGAAGTTGAAGACCTGTAGCTGCGCTACTGACAACAGCCAGATGACGTGTGGCAAAGTTCAGCATCAACAGTTCCAGGTGGGAATGTAGGCAAGGAGCGGGGGGAGGGAGTGGGGGGTAAGAGCCGCCGTCTGCAGAAACTTCCTGGTGATTAAAGATGAGACAACCTTGGCTGGCTGGGAAGCCGAAAGGGAGATAAGCAATGTGATTTGATACAGGCTATGTTAATTTTCAATAGCCTTCTGTCCTCGGTCTCTCTGCTGTAATCAGAAATCACTGGCAGCTTTTTCAAAACAGTCGCCAGCGTAGTACGAACTTTTCGATAGATAAGGAAACCACCAGCTTCGATCAGCAGCATGCCTACTATCATTATTCCAATCATGTAGATGTCCTCCACGTCTTCCACAGAAAGGATGGACAGACACACAACTCGCCACTTGTTCCAAGGGTCAAGTGCGTAACCAGCTGCAAAAGTCCCGCTTGGACATGCGGGTTCACCACCCCCGGTTCTTTTTGTTGAAAAAATCTGATTGATAGCGCTGAGAGACCAACTAATTAATTCCATTATTCCAGATTTGGATGAGTTGCAGAGAGAGGCTCTTCTAAACTCACAGGACCAGACAAAGCAGCGGCTGGGAGAGATAAGAACGGAAGGGTGGGAGAAACAGAGAGTGCGACTGTCCTCGTCAAGAGAAGCAAGAAGAAAAAAAAAAAAACTGTGGTGAGCTCACAGTATTTAGCTCTCTTTCGCTTATTGGCTTTGTCAATCCGGTCCTCCCAGGGGACCGTCAGCTCCAGTAGCACCACTCAGATGTTAACACCATGTCTGGGCGGAGTGAAGTGGTAACTATATTTTCTGGGAACTTTTTTTTTTTTTTTTTTTTTTTTTTTTTTTCACCTTGTCTGCACATGCTGTTGAAGGTTAACACTACAAGAAGTGCAATCTTTTAACAGCAATGCATATTTTATTATTGCAATTAAATAAATGAATTTATTTCATTGCATAATTGTGACCATCACCAGCCCTCCCTAGGGAAGGGTAAATACTTTATTAAAGGGAGGATGTAAAAAAGAGAGGGCAGTGTTACACCAGGGTGAGGGGGGTGGGGGGGGGAGTTAACAGGGAGGAGGGATACAAGATAGGAAAACGAATGGGTGGGGAATAGTCAATAAGTTTCAAGTGATGTGATGTGAAATTGTGGTTGTGTATATTGTGCTTATTGTTGTGTTATCAAGCCAGTCTGGTGACCAGTGTGCGGCTTAGGAATAATGGTGGTGGCTGTGAACAGAGGAGGAAGTGAGTGGAAGTTACATAAAACAGGTATTTGGGAACAACGTGTCTATGGTTGAGCCCAGTATGAGTGTTATCCCACAGCCCGAGGCCAGTGCGTCCATGACAAATGTGATTCCAAGAGCCGCTACTGCACAACCCATGAGCCGCCCCCGGGCCCGAAGAAGCAGTCGGGCCAGCAGAAAGAGCGAGAGATCTAGGGGCCCCCGGCGACCACCCCACGGCCAAGCAGCGCCCCCAAGGTCCCAAGCCGAGAGGCTGCCATTGCCCCCCCATACACACCCGAAAAGCCCCCAAGGAGCCAAGGACCCAGCGCACCACACCACCGACTCCAACCCCCAACCCCCAGGCCCCCCAGCCCCCCACACCCCCGCGCCCAGCCCCCCGAGGGGAGGGCCCAGAGAGCCCCCCGACCGAGACCCCAGCGGAGGAGCCAAAGCCCACGCCCAGCAGACGACCAGAGCCACGCCGAACGGGCAGCCGGCGGGCACCCGCCGGTGAGCCCAGAGCCAGCAGGGACCCGACCCCAGGCCAGGAGGACCCGGAATGGATGCAGCACCAGGAGCAGCCCGCCCAGGGCGAACGACCACACCCCAAGCCGCATAAGGCACCAGGGGGCCGCTGGGGGTCCCCCCGCCGGTCCCCAGGCACCCCAACCTAGCCCCCCCGGGCGCCCCAGATGCTGATGCCGCCCGCGCCACGAGCTTCAGTTCTTTAAGCCAGGGCCCCCTCCAGAGGCCAAGCCAGACCGCCCCGCCGGGATGTGGCCCCCTAATCTGGCCCCGACACCCTGCCTCACGGGGGATTGCCCAAGCAGGGGCCGCACCAGAAGGTATGCAAGGGCGCGGCACGCGCCACCCGCCCCAGAAGACCCCCGCCAGGACCGGCCCGGCCAACCGGTCAAGCACCCCGGGCCCCAGGAGCAACCCCAGGGACCAGGACCCCCCAAGGGCTGGGAACTTGAGTTTCCTTCCCAGGTCAACTTGGAGCTGCCAGTCACGAGCGGTGGCAAGGAGCACTCCTGAGGAGCTTGGCTGGTGGTTTGCTTTCTGTCCTGCTCTAATGATGGTGATAGATTGCTTCGGGGCGACCTGGGACTTGATGTTTTGTATCGCTACGCAGATGGAATCAGCCAGGGATTTTAAAACTTGGTCATGGCGCCAGCTATACCGTCCCTCCCCCAGAGCCTTTGGGCAACAGCTCAGGATGTGCTCTAAGGTGCCCCTCCTCTGGCACAGTTTGCACCAAGGCTACCAAGGCCTACCCTCCCCATTGCCACGGTACCCACCAAGGTCTTGTGCCTCAGCCGTGTCTCCGCTCTGCTTATGGCTTCTTGTGCCTGCCACTTCCTCCTGGTCTTAACAACAATTCCTGCCGAGGCAACCTTGACATCTGCGGAGTCCCTGTACATCAGGGGTGGGCAATTCCAGTCCTTGAGGGCTGGATTCCTGAGACTTTTAGATGTGTCCCTGCTCCAACACACCTGGTTGAAACCAATGTGTTGTCATCAAGCTCTGCAGAAGCAGATAACGAGCCATTCATTTAATTCAGGTGTGTTGGAGCAGGGGTACATCTAAAAGTCTCAGGAATCCAGCCCTCGAGGACTGGAGTTGCCCACCCCGGATGTACATCATTACCTCTCTAGAGCGGGCAACTTTGAATTCTTCTGAGAGTCCACTGAGAGGGAGCTGCAGCTTGGTGGATTGGCCATAAAAGGCAATGCTGCTCAAGGACCGAGGGAGCCCCAGCCATTTCCTTAAAAACTTGCTGATGGTTTTCTCTAGTACCTCTACCTTTGTCATTGGTACCTCGTAGATTAACAGAGGCCAGAGTATTCTAGGTAGGACACCGTGCTGGTACATCCAGGCCTTTCGGTCACCATTGGAATCTTTGTCCCTCCAACTGAAAAGCCGAAATGGTCGGCCACATTACCTTTTTTCAAGACTAGAGACATGGACTTAGCTGGATTGAAGCTAATTTTTGCCCATTGTGATGAGCCGTTCAAGCCCCTGAAGGAGCCACCTGCACCCAGGCACAGATGTGGTCATCACTGTCAAGTCACCCATAAAGGCTCTTATGGGGGGCTGCCGGGTCCCAGATCTTGATTTTGGCCCTCTGCATTCAACCTCTGCAGACTTGACAATCATGTTCATGGCCAAGCAGAAGTGTGACACCAAGATTATACAGCCGGTGATTATGCCCTTCTCCAAGCGGTGCCAGGCAGATGTTACTTGGCTTGAGGAGACTCTTGCGCTGAAATCGTGGCAATAGTCCATAATGAAGTTGCAGATCTTCCCAGGAACGTGGTGTCTTGTCAGTGTTGTTTCAACAAGTCTATAAGGGATAGATCCGTAGGCGTTGGTTAAGTCAAGCCAGAGTTTCCAAATCTCCTTTGTTTTCCCTTGCCTCCCGGATCAACTGCGTCACCACTCCTGTATGCTCCAGGCCCCCAGGCACTCCAGGAACCCCCCCCCCCCCCTTCTGGACAGAGGTGTTTATGTAGGCATTCTTCAAGAGGAACTCGGTTAGTCGTTGGGACACTATCTTAAAGAAAATTTTGCTTTCAACTCTGAGCAGCGAGATTATACGAAACTGCTCGATGTAGCTGGAGTTTTTCTTCCTTCGTGATCCAGACGCCTTTGGCATGTCTCCACTGTGTGGCGACTTTCCCTCTCCGTCAAATCACCTTCAAGATCTTCCACAGACACTTGAGGAGCCGTGGACACTGCTTGTAGAACTTCTAGGGTACACCACTTGGGCCGGGAACAGAACTAGATCTTGCAGTTTTTCACAACTCCCTTAACTCTGCCAGGGTGGACTCATTGCTGGTTCTGGAGGTGTCACTAGTGCCTCAGAAGGGCCAAGTTCTTGATCTCTTGAAGTGTCACTGAAGGTGGCATTGATATGATAGTCGATCTCTTCTGTAAATGTGCATAATTATTTATGAAGCCAAATAAAATGCAACAAAGATAACTATATTACGAAATATATTTTAAAAATTAAGCATATTTTTGCCTATGTATTATGAAATGAGTGCATACAAAGTAGTACATTAAAAAATAATGTTTTTATGGTAGTTGTATATTGCAATAATTAGGGCCCTATAAAATCAGTTTTATTTTTTCCAAATTCTGTTTTCCACATTAATTTTTTAAAATTCCATTTTTTTTTAATTTTTTTTATTTTTTAGAAATAATCATTTTTTTCATAATTAAACAAAAATGTTTGTCAAAAATAAAGTAAGATACAATTAAAAGGAAGTCAATTATTTGCAGTATGTCACATAAATAAACTGCTCATGTTCTCATAGAGCAGCGCTGCATGAAAAATGGGCGGAGCTTCACAGACACAGTAAAGTGGTGGCTCTGTAATTAGGAATCACTGATGATTTGCGTAGTTAGAATAAAAATGCAAACATCTTTGAAACAGTTCTGGAACTAGACGTTAGGAACCGGTTCCTGTTTAGAACCTGTTCCAACCCTGATCAATGGTAGATCAATAGACCCTTTAATGGCCCACGTCACTGGAGGCAAAAACTGGAAATGCCGCTGGCTAAAGCATAAATATATATAATAGATATAATGTCACGCCCTCCACCTCTAGTGCCACTTAGGGGCGCTGTTTTCCCTGTTTACCTTTCTTTTTGAACCTTCAGTGGTGCTGTAGGTGCTGTGAGTGGCCTGATTGCTGATGAGTTCCAGCTGCAGGAGGCAATGAAAAGTCCATATAAACGGGACCCTGACCATCAGTCAGTGCCAGACCGTAGCTTACTCAGAGCTCAACTCAGAGAATTCTCACCAGATCGGCTCCAGCTCAGCCTCCTGTGGTGTCCGTTTCTGGGACCTTCCTCTGCCTGTTCCTGCTCGTCTGCCTCCGTCTGTCTTGGGTTGTGGAGCCCCCCCTCCTTCGCTTAGTCTGTCGTTACTGACTCATTATTGCTAAACCCTTTCAGCTAATCCCCCTCTCCTCTCTTCCACCAGGTCTTGTCAACTTCCTCAGTAATTATATGAATAATAATTATTAAAACAGTTAAATTCAGTTCTGCCTCCATGTGTTTGTCATGTTCACCTGAGCGTTTGCCCGCTGCATAACATATATAAACACTATGACACAAGGTTCCAAAGTTAATAATAATAATTACAGTTGTTTGTGGAGGTCTATTTTATCTATTTTTGTGTGCGGAAGATGTTTTCACCGCATTTAACTACCACATTGTTATTCTTTATTATTGAAATTGTATTTTGTTATTCTGTCTTTATAGAAACCACACACACACCACACACACACACACACACACACACACACACACACACACACACACGCGTAAAGAAGAAGTTGAGTCTGAAACCTCTCTCTGCTCTTTTCTCCATTATACTTCGGAACGGTGGCCTTAAGTGGTGTTCTGGCCGACACCCTGGTGTGAACCTAGTGCATAACATAGAACCAGTGCCTAGCCTGAGCTATCATCATCATCTCCACTACAAGCGGGATTCCCCAGCGTAGCTCAACGACGGCCATCTTACCATAGACAACTGACGTGCTCTACGGTAGCTGTTGGAAGGTGAGTGATCAGCTTAAACAAAATTACCCTTAACTCAATTAAATATTGATGGATTTACAAACAGTTTGCTTTATTATGCGTAGGTATGACATAGGATGCTTGTACATGTTGAAATTGCCGCTTGCTGTTAGAAAATTAGTTGAAAATTGAGCAAGTTAGGGTTATTTAAATAGTACATGCACTATTGACATCGATGTAATGAGCAGGGCCAGCTATTTGAGGTAAGACGGCCGCTACGGTGCTATGTCGCTCCCCATAACAGCACGGGTAAGTTATCTATCGTGGTTTGCCTCCAGGCTAAGCAACGCCCAACAAAATACGTCACAATGTTTACAAACAATCAAAGGGTCTATTGGACGATTTCTAATCTGCCTATTTTTCATTTTTCAGAGCAAAGTTACAGGACTGGACAGAGCACGCACATTAAATGAGAGGGAAAAATATCAGGTTTAAAGTTGTTAAAAACAAAGCAAAACAAAAAACACCTTTGTATTTGTTTATTTAGCTTTCTACATTATTAAATGTTTGTGCAGCACACGTCTACCTCAAACGTCAGTGTGCTTGTGAGCACTGACGTCTCCACATTAAACAAGAAAAACGCTCATTTAAATAGGGGTGGTCTGCACCAGTTCTGCACGTGCACTAATTATTGCTGCAATCTTAGTAAATTCCTCGCAGCAGGTGAGGAAACTGCGTCACTACAGGATTTAGGGAAGCTCCATAACTTTGTAATAATTCATGTAGTCCCTCACCATCATGGGTTTAATTCCTCCATTTCCTCCTGGATCGTTTGATTCTTCAGTGTTTTCCTTTGTTTTCACAATATTTGGGTTAATGCAGACGGGTCATTAGTTTGTTCTGATTCAGTGCAAAGATTTAATTCTTTAACCTGGATCTTTATTAAATGAGTAGCTATGTTTGAAACTTTTGTAGATTGATATTATGTGCATATGGGGGAGTGGTGGCCTAGTGGTTAAGGACGCTGGGCTTGTAATCGGAGGGTTGCCGGTTCAAGCCTCACCTGGGCCATCACTGTGGGATGCTGAGCAAGTCCCTCAACCCCGTACTGCTACCCAGGCGCCGCAAAAATGGCTGCCCACTGCTCCTCAGGGATGGGTTAAATGCAGAGGACGAAATCCATTAATGGACTAACATTACATGGCCGATTTAATTTTTTTAATAATTAAATATATTTCTGCTATAACACAACTGTGAGATGATCTGAGATAAGCAAACCATCACACTTTCACACACTTTTTGTTCTGCTACGATTAAATGGAAAAGCTACATTTATACTTAGATATATTTTACAAATTTTATTTTTGAAATGTTTCTATTGCTCGTATTTAAGAATTTAAAAAATAAATTCAATCTAACTACTCCGTTTCTAAGTGTTACTGCTTCAATATTATTATTGTATTTTAATATTATACACATAATTCATAAATATTTAGTAATTGTTATAGTTGAAATATTAAAATGAGATTATTGACAATTACAAGCCCCCAAAAAAGTAGAGTTTTCCTTCGGTTGGGCACCCCTGCTCTTTACATTTTAAAATTACCTTTCTATATAAAAAGGGAATGAAAAAAATACACAAATGATAAAACATGTGAAAATTGTGGATATATTTGTGAATTATTTTGAGAGAAATCCATCCCCATAGGAACAAACATGTGGTTTGTTGTATCCAATGAAGCTCAGTTCATTGTGTGTGTGTGTGTGTGTGTGTGTGTGTGTGTGTGTGTGTGTGTGTGTGTCTAACCGTAGCACACGGTGCAGGTCTTCACCCTCCTCAGGTCCTCCATCAGGTCCTCAGGTTTCCTCAGCACCGTGAAGACAGAGCGACCTGAGTCGTCCACCTGAGGACGGACATCTGATTAGAATCCTTTTATTGTCATCGTTATTCTTTAGAAGCACAACAAAATTAAAAAATAGCATCTCTCTTACAAAAAAAGTGTAGCAGAAGGTAGTAGAAGATAATTAGTGCAAAAAACATCAAATCAAAGTCTGTAAAAAACTGCAAAATAAAATAGAACAGAATAGAATAGTGCAGGACATTATAATCTTTAAAAACTGTACAGTCCCCAGATGATATTTGCAAAAAAAGAGGGTCATTAAAACAGCAGATTCAGGGTTGGTTGGTGTTTGAGGCGTTCAGGGCAACAACAGCTCTTGGGTAGAAACTGTTTTTCTGTTTGTTTTTGTCTTTATTGCCCTGAAACGCCTCCCTGAGGGCAGAATTTGGAAAAGGTGGTGACCAGGGTGTGAGGAGTCCCTAAGGATGTTGTGGGCTATCCTGAGGCAGTGGGTGTTGTATACAGTATGTCTTCCAGGGATGGCAGAGGGCAGTCAATCAGTCTCTGGGCGATGTTTATGATCCTCTGGAGCTTCTTCCTGTCTGCTGTGGTGCAGCTGGTGAACCACAGCGAGATGCAGCAGCTCAGCACCGACTCCACCGAGCAGTGGTAGAAGCACAACAAGAACTCAAATTTTAAGTTGTTCTTCCTGAGGATCCTCAGAAAGTAGAGTCTCTGTTGTGTCTTCTTCAGGATTGCTGTGGCGTTAACGGTCCAGCTCAAGTCCCCACTGATGTGGATGCCCAGGAACCTAAAGTCTCCACCCCATCCCAATTTATGGTGATTGGTTGAATGACCGGTCTACACCTCCTGAAGTTGACGATCAGTTCCTTTAACTTGGAGGTGTTCAGGGTGAGGTTGCTGGTGGTGCAGTATTTTGACAGAATCTCCACCTGGACCCTATAAGCTGTCTCATCTCCTCCTGAGATGAGCCCCACCATCGTGGTATCATCTACAAACTTAATGATGGTGTTGCTCGGGTGGATGGGGGTGCAGTCGTAGGTGTAGAGGGTGTAGAGTAGGGGGCTTAGTACACAACCCTGTGGAGAACTGGTGCTGGTGCTCAGTGCTGAGGACAGGTAGTGATCCTCCAGCTTGCCTACCCCTGTGGTCAGGATGATGGTGTTGAAGGCCGAGCTGAAGTCCAGGAAGAGCAGCCTCGCATAGCTCCCTCGCTGTTCCAGGTGGGTCAGTGTGGTGTGCAGAGCGGTGGCGATGGCGTCCTCTGTAGACCGGTTGGCTCTGTAGGCAAACTGGTCGGGGTCGAGTGTGGGCGGCAGGCATGATATGATGTGACTCCGAACTAGTTTCTCAAAGCACTTCATGATGGGGGTGAGTGCCACTGGTTGGTAGTCATTGAGGCTGCAGATATTGTCCTTTTTTGGTGATGGTGGAGGACTTTAAGCAGGATGGGATGGAGCACTAGGAGAGGGACTGGTTAAATATGCTGGTGAAAATCCTTGGTCTGCGCATACCCTCAGCACCAGTCACACCGTCAGGTCCAGCATCTTTTTGGGGGTTCACTGCCCTCAGGTCCCTCCTCACTTCCTGTTCCTCTAAGGGGAAAGTCTGGCTGTGGAGGGATATCAGCTGCAGTGTGGGTCCCGCCGGTGGCTCAACCTCAAAATGGGTGAAGAAGTGGTTAAACTCCTCCGCCAATGAGGCATCCCCAGAGATTGTGGTGGTGTTGCTGGATCGGAAGTGGGTGATGTGCTGGATCCCTTGCCACATCTGCCGGCTGTTGTTGCTGCTGAAGTCCTCCTCAATCTTCTGCTTGTAGACTGCCTTGGCCTCTCTGATGCCTCTCTTCAGAGCAGCACGAGCACAGCTGTACAGCTCCTTGTCTCCAGATCTAAAGGCGCTGCTCCTCTCCTTTAGCAGTTGACCTGCTTGTTCATCCAGGGCTTCGGATTTGGAAACACCCGGATGTGCTTATCCACTGTGACGGTGTTAACACAGTGTTGGACGTAGCAAAGTACTGCTGATGTGAATACCTCCAAGTCCTGATGGCGGAAAATGTCCCAGTCTGTGCTTTCAAAGCAGTTCTGCTGCTGCTGCGGAGCACCGTTGGGCCAAGATGTCACAGTCCGAGTTGTGGGGGGTGAACGCCTTTTCAGTGGTTTGTATGCCTGAATCAGGACCAGTGACATATGATCAGAGGAGCCCAGGTGGGGCAGCTGAGTGGTCCTGTAGCCATGCTTAATGTTGGAGTAAGATTAATCCAAGGTGTTAGCTCCCCTGGTGACACATTTAATGTGCTAGTAGAATTTAGGAAGCACTACTTTCAAATCATTATGGTTAAAGTCCCCCGTGTTCACATGCACTGCTCAGGGGTGATTCTTCTGTTGCTGGCTAAGTGCTAAGAGCCATGCTAGCGCTAGCATCCGTTGGAATGTACACCAGGACAACGGCAAACTCATGTGGAATGTACAGGGGTCTGCAACTAACCATAATGAACTCCAGGTCTGCAGAGCAGTGCCTTTGGATAATGGTGGCAATTGTGCACCAGCTGTTGTTCACATAGATACAGAGCCCCCCTCCTCTGCTTTTACCGGAGTACTGGTTCCTGTCGTGTCTGTGAGCTGTGTGGCCTGCTAGCTCGATAACCGTGTCTGGAATGGATGAGTGGAGCCAGTTCTCTGTGATCAGCAGAATGCAGCAGTCCCGCACGAGTGTTTGCTGCCAGCTGAAGCTTCAGCTCATCCATCTTGTTTGCGAGGGATCTAACGTTAGAGAGGAAAATGCTGGGCAGCGGTGGTTTGTGTGGCCTTCTCCGCAGCTGTGCTAGGACGCCTGTTCGGCAGTCTTGCTTTTGTTTCCTCTCCCTGCGTCGCTGCCTCCTCCTGCTTGTGGGGAAGTATCCACGGAGAGCCCAGTGTCTGGGCTATGTCCAGCGGTATGTTATGCGTGTTAATAAAGTCCTCGGTTACGCCTTGTTCGCTCCGTAATTCAATGCGGAAAAGATCCTGTCGGCTGTAAGTGATAAGCGCACAGCAGGTCGAGCTGAGAAAAAACAAACATGCTCAGAAAAACAATAAAACACACTATCTAAGAGAGGAGCTATGTGTCGCCATTGTTCCAACATTGTGCGTGTGTGCGTGCCTGCGTGTGTGTTTGTGTGCGCACAATTAAGCGTATGCGCACCTACATCACACCTGGATGCGCACCCAACAAACATAAATATATCAGTCACACGTAGACGCAGGTGTGGCGTGAGTGAAGCTATAGTGATCAGGTGACCTTCACTATGTAGCATCGTCTACGTGTCATGTAAACACTTGTTTACTTGAAAAAGTGTTAGGCGTGCAGACGTGCAAGTCAGTAAGTGTGAGTGTATAACAGACCACAATTTAGTCCGGTTACAGTCTGTGTCACTACACCCGTCCATAGAGTGGTAGTGACTGTAGTGTTACGCTCTGAGTCAGATCATTGCTGTGATTGGACAGGATACAACACTCAACACACTGACTTGCACACGTGTATACGCCTGCACGCCTAACAATTTTTTCTAAGTGTTTACATGTCACGCAGATGGTGCTACATAGTGCAGGTCACCTGATCGCTATAGTTTCACTTACGTCACACCTGCCACTACACCTAACTACTGACATTAGGTAAGTTCAGTGAAAGTTAGCCAGGCAGAGTACGGGTGTGTTAGATCGCATAAATTTAGAAGCGATCCACCCCCCCATAGTGCGTGCGTGTGTGTGTTTTAGATGCTGAGAAAAGTACGGGCTGACTAACCCGGGGTTTCCACTTCATACGTCTCCGCTGCGCCACGGCACCGATCTGGTATTTCACCGCTGTCCGCCGTCCGGTAATTCCCACCGGTTGCGTTTTGAGTGCGCTGTGGTGCGCTCCGGTTGAACGACTGTGACATCATGAGACAGAGCAGTTCTCACGATATTTGTATAATCGCACGAGAACGCAGTTAAATGTATGTTTTATAAACGCAACAATAAAGAGATAAACAGGTCAGTATTCCTAACGAAGGAGAACAAGAAGGTTGGACTCTGGATTTGTCATAGACACACTTTTTATCAACAGAGAAGAGATAAAAATGCACCAAGTAAAATATGAACTAAATCAAAGTTGCTGCAGTTTACAGTGTAGTTACAGTATGAGAGGAAACAATATAGTGGATGTGAATCTTTTTTATACATTATGACGTTTTGGTGATGTATTTATTTGAAATATAATCTGAAGCGTTTTATTTTGAAAAGTAACCCGATATTTTATTGCGGAGTACGTGCTTAATTTCCTGTTTAGCTTCATTTGCTCTGTGCTAATTGATGCGTCGTGTTCCGGTGTCTGTCAGAAATAGAAGCCCTGCGTATATTTGGTGGAGGACACCAGACTACCACATCTGTGAAGGAGCAGACACGCAGCGCAGCAGACCTGGTGGAAATTAACACATAGAATAAAGTGGAAACCTATCAGCTCTGGTGACGTGGTGGTGACGTAACGCAGCGGAGCCGCATCCAGTGGAAATTGGGGGTAACTCTACTGTTAATCAATTCACTATGTCAGTTTCAGAGTCATGTGACCAGTGATCAGAGCTCAGGCTGTGATTGGTTCTCACCTCCATGGCACGGCTCACAGCGGGGGCGTTCCTCAGTGAAACAACAGCGGGATCCACGTTCAGTCCTCTGTATTCCATCACCGCCGTCATCACGTCCTCGGCGTCCTGCGTGGGCCCGTTGGAGAAGAACACCGCCACCTTCCTCGTCATCTTCCCAGAGCGGACGCGTTTGAAGACGTGGCGCCCCACAAAGCGCATGGCAGCGCCCAGGTGGCGTTTGTTGGAGGTCCTTTCCAGAGCCAGGTTCTGCACGGCATCCAGCAACTGGCCCCTCCTCCGGTGGTCCTGAAAGCGGATCAGGTACTTGGCATAGGAGCTGAAGCCCACCACGGACACCCGGGCCCCACGAGGACAGTTGCTCTCCGCCACCGCCACACCCTCCAGAAGAGCTAGCAACGCCGAACGCTGACGCTCAAAGGACGCCGGCGTCACGTCGTCAGACATGTCCAGACCAAAGACCAGCTCAGTGGGGTAAGACGGACACTGGGACTGATCTGAAACCAGCAGAATCTGTAGAGTTAGAGGAACCAGAGGAACCCGCAAACAGCACCAGAACCTCACACCAGAAACCTTTAGATGGTCCAGGTCCAAGAACCTTGGAGAACGTACCGATGGAACAGGCTGAGAAGAGAGAAAGAACATGGAGGTTAGAGAGCAGGTCAGCATGATGATGATGATGATGATGATGATGATGATGAACACTCACCACAGTTGTCTCTGATGTAGGAGACCAGCTGACACTCCTGTGAACACCAGCTCAGTAAGTCAGTGTGAACAAGATGAGCTTCAGTGAGGGACGAGGACTTACCTTCATGGTCCGCCCTCCAGGAGGACCTCTAGGACCCTGAGGAAGACAGGAGGACAGTCAGAGGTATGAAGGACCTCTCCAGAGTGTGAAGGTTCTCACCTTGTGTCCAGGATGTCCCCACTCTCCCTGCACTCCAGACTCTCCAGGCAGGCCCGAGTTTCCCTGCAGACGAACACATAGCTTTACTCAAACTGGAACCAGTAGAACCAGTACAGACTCCAGAGTGGGCGGAGCCTGGAAACACAGAAACCTTATGGGCGGAGCCTGCACTCACCCCTCGCCCTCTGTTTCCTTTACGTCCTGGGAGTCCTTTAGGACCCTGAAGACCGTCCTCACCCTGAAGAACAGAAGAACAGGTGTCATCGCACACACGCACATGCGCACGCACACACATTTGAGCTGACTCACCGACAGGCCGGGATAACCAGGAAAACCAGGATCTCCCTGTGAGAGAACAGAGTTAGTGTGTGTGTGTATGTGTGTGTATACACACGCTTCCTGTGTATACATTCACATATAAACACACACATTCCTCCTCTACCTTAGCACCCCTTGGACCTGGTGTTCCATATCCATCTCTGCCATCCTGACCCTGAAACACAACCAACACAGTTACATGTACACGTACACACACACACACACACACACACACACACACACACACACACACACACACACACACACACACACACACACACCGACATTCCTCTGGGTCCTAAAGGTCCTGCGGCTCCTTTATCTCCAGGATCTCCAGGTTGTCCCTGAAACACAAAGTTCAGGTTTCCCATCAAGTCAGGATGATGATGGTGATGGTGATAATGATTATGATGACGATGATGATGACATCACCGACCTTCTGTCCATTGCCTCCTCTTCGTCCTCCTGCTCCAGGTTCTCCAGGTGTTCCAGCTCGGCCCTGCAGTAATAAAAACCACAGATGCGTTGTCAACACACATTCATCATCATCACTAACTAAAGCTGCTGAAGCTTACTTGAGGTCCAGGTAGCCCGGGGATCCCTCTGGGACCAGGTTGACCTCTGACCCCTCTGGGACCCTGGGGGCGGACAGATGGCATCAGAGCGGATTTTACATGTTCTCTCTGTGGGTTAGCTGGGACTCACCTGAGGACCTGAAGCTCCAGGAGTGCCCTGTACTCCTGCTGCCCCAGGCTGTCCACGAGCTCCCTGCACACACACACATCTGTTTGTTACACACACACACACACACTGGGATTTATTTACTGGTGATTAGTTCATATCTCCTTCAGCTCCGTGGTCCAAACTGAAACTGTAGCCACACACGCACGCACACACACACGCACGCACACGCACGCACACACACACACACGCACGCACACGCACGCACACACACACGCACGCACACGCACACACACACACACGCACGCACGCACGCACACACACACGCACGCACGCACGCACGCACGCACGCACGCACGCACACGCACACGCACACGCACACACGCACGCACACACACGTCTGTTGTTTTTTTTGTCCATTGAAGTCGATGAGGACTACTTAAAGCGACCAGGGATGAGAAAGAGAGGGGAGGCGTCTACCTGTTGGTACGCAGGTGATTAATGAGGTCAATATGAGCTCGAAAGGAATGGAGCACTGGGACAGACACCAGGAACACACAGTGGGGGAGTCAGTGGGTGGGTTGATGGCTGCTCTTTCATTGCCTGTCTCTGGTTCTCCTCGTACAGCTCAACCACTGTGACCAGCAGCACCAGGTGGATTGGTCCATGGTAGCGTGCTCCCAGGAGTCAGGGTTGATGTAAAACACTTTCAGCGATGCCTTCAAGGTGTCTTTGAAGCGTTTCTTCTGTCTTTAATTTCTTTATTTATGTCTTTCCTGTGAGCTCTTGCCATGCTGTAGTTCACCAAAGAACAATCAGTCTTCTGCCATGTGAACTACATGCCCTGCCCAGTGCAGCTGTGTGTACATCTGGATGGGGAAAATGCTGGACATGTCTGCACGAGTAAGCACCTCAGTGTCTGGAATCATTTCTTGCCATTGGACGTTGAGGAGTTTCCTGAGGCACGTAGAGTGGACGTAGTTCAGCTTCTTGACCTAGTGTTGCTACACTGTCTATGTCTCACAGGCATAAAGCAGTGTGGGAATCACCACTGACCTGTACCTTCAGCTTCGGTTCAAGGCTAAAACCAAGTCTGTTCCACACATTGGTTCGTAGCCTGCCGAAGGTCGACTGGCTTTTGCGATTCTGGCAACCACCTCAACGTCTATAGTGGTATTCTGAGAAAGTGTGCTGCTAAGACAGGTGAACCTGTTCACTGCACTGAGTTTCTGGCCATCGACTGTGATTTGGGGCTCAACATAGGGTTCCCTGGGCCTGGGTGGGGCAGAACTTCTGTTTTCTTTGTGCTGATGATCAGGCCAAAGTTGGTGTAGGCAGCGGATAACTTGTCACCACTGTGTTTCAAACCAGCATTGAGAGCACAGTCAACAGCAAACAGAAAGTCTCTGATAATGTCTGTCATAACCTTGGTTTTTGCTTGAAGCCTACGCAGGTTGAACAGTTTGCCATCTGTATGGTACTTGAAGCTGATTCCAACGTCACGATCTCTGAAGGCATCCGTCAGCAATGCAGAACACATGAGGCTGAAGAGAGACAGTGACAGCCTTGTTTTACACCATGTGACACAGCGAATGGCTCGGATGTCTCCCCATTGTCCTGGACTCTTGCCTGTATGCCATCATGGAACTGCTTCACAATGGCTATGAAACTATGTGGACATCCGTATTTGGCCATAACTCACGGTATCAAAGGCTTTAATCAGGTCGACATATGTTGAGAACAGGTCAGAGTTCTCTTGCAGCAAACACTATGTCTACTGTCCCGCACTCTTTCTAGAAGCAACACTGGCTCTCAGGCAGAAGTCCCTGGTCAAGGTGTGTTGCGAGGTGATTCATCAGGATCCTGGCAAGCATCTTGCCTGCCATGGAAAGGAAAAATATAGCTCAACGGTTTCCCTTCCGTCACATCAGTCATACCAGGGAGTATACTGAGAGAAGCGTGGCTGTCATTTTGTGCCTACAGCCCCTCTGACCACCACCAAGATTCATGAACAATTCATACAAGACAATGTAGGTAAAGTGCCTTGCCCAAGGACACACCAACAATGACTTGGACAGAGCAGGATTGTATCCCCCAACTCTTCAGTTACTGGATGACCCACTCTACCACTGAGCCACGGTCGCCCATTTACCGGTGATTAGATAGGAACTGATCACTGGTAAATAAAGCCCAGTAAAACAATAACTGGTAAATATAGTAACGATAGCAGCTCTAACAACTGGTACTGATACATTTGGTGATATTACAGCCTGTGAATGCAGTACAGGCACGCATTTACTCCTTCTCCAAATAATATCACCTGTCCAATGAAACCTGTTTCGTTTGCCGATGTCCGTGTGTGTGTAATAAGTCTGTGTATTTGTAGAATGAAGTGTTTACAAGGTTGGTCTGGGACACTCTGATAGACTGATCATTGGTTTACAGCTCAGCTTGTCTGGGACATTTGGATGGTCTATGCTCCCCTGCTATTCTGTTTGTCCTTCTGTTCACTAACCCCAACCAGTGGAACCAGATGTTCTCCAGCTCTGAACCTGGTTTCACTGGAAACCTTCCTATAAAAAAGAGGGAGGTTTTTCTTCCCACTGTCGCTAAATGCTTGTTCATGTGGATCTTGTTGGATTCTTTCTTTTTATATTTTGTTAAGCACGCTGAGATGACTTTGTAGTAATTTGCGCTTTAGAAATAAAGTGGAGTTGAGTTTAAAGAGGATTTAACTTTTATTCTGAATTAAAGAGGAATTAAAGCTCCCATGTAAACGTGGCCAGAGTCATTCCTGTCAGCGTAACCTTGAATCTCATCAGCTTTGCTGTTCAGCTGTGTGTCCTGCATGGCTAAGCAACATGTAGGACACGTCCCACACACAACTGTCTGTCACACACACACACACACACACACACACACACACACACACACACACACACACACACACACACACACACACACACACACACACACACACCTTCTCTCCAAGTTGTCCTCGTCTTCCATCAGGGCCCTGAACACAAAGCAGACAGGACTTCAGATGTGTGTGTGTGTGTGTGTGTGTGTGTGTGTGTGTCATGTTTCCTCTTGTTACAGACTTCAGTATGAGTCAGTCCAACAGTAAAACGGTTCTCCTAATGATGTGACCTCACCGGGTTCCCCTCCACTCCGCTCTCCCCAGGCCTCCCATCCTGTCCTGGAGGTCCCTGCAGGTTCACACAGAAGAGGAGAATGTTAGAACTTAGAACCCAGAGGAGGACCATGGTCCCTCTCTCTTACTGGTAGTCCTGGGTTCCCCTGCTCTCCTTTGGTTCCTGGCGTGCTGTTATCACTTCCTGGTTCTCCCTGAGGACAAGCAGAAGGTGGAGGTGAGCGATGAGGTGCAGCTGTGCAGCAGATGTTCTCCAGCTGTGTGTGACTCAGTTGATGAGTTTACTAACATGTCTGAGGTGATGAAGAGCAGCTGAGCAAGCTCTAAACTACCAATGTGGGTTTTATCCAAATAACTTCCTCAGCCGCTCACAAAGGATTATGATGACCATTTTAAAACTTTAAAACTAATTCATTATGGAAGAAAGTTGTTTTATTAAAATCTATACACACATTATCCATTCATTCCATCTATTTTCAGAACTGCTTGTTCCTGTATTTCATTGTCACACAAACATTGTTTATTCTTGATTTACGTTTTTTTCCTAGAAGATCAATAATATATTTCATCAACAATGTTTCTCAAACATCAGCTTTTTATGTCAGTCTGTGCAGCATCAGTTTGATATTTTCATATAACAAACATGTTGTGTGTCTTTAAGGTAAAGAAGAAGAAAACTAGAAGATAAATCTTTGCGTTCCATGTGTTGCAGACAATAAAAGTTCTTCCTCTGAGACTGAAGGACCTCCATGCAGAGACCACTACACGTTAGCTTAGCACGTAGCCATCAGTCCCACATCTTTAGCATAGCTGCCAACCCTCATGCATTTGCTGTGAGAGTCAAGCAATTGGTTGATTTCTCACTCTAAAAAAGAATCAGTCCAAACTAAAGTCTCTGAGTAAGTGGCAGCGCGTGTGTGTGTGTGTGTGTGTGTGTGTGTGTGTGTGTGGACGTGGAAGCGTGGAAAACTGGTGTTTGGAGTTTTGTGAGTGAGTTTGCACTTTTTAAAATTTCTGGCCTATTTCGTCACTTTGTGATAGTTTTACATGGTCTCGGTTTCTTTTGAGCGTTTTTTGGTTAGATTACATAGTTTAGTCAATTGTTTCCTTCCCAGGTGAGCATGACAGCTCAGGAGAGCTCTGTGGGGCGGAGCTAGGCCTGGGTGATTATATGATCGCGATTAATGATTGTGAGAAATTTCAGGTCGATTACGGTGATCAGCTGTGAGCATATTGACTCAATCACACATGGTGGAAATGTGTGTGGTTGCAAGACACATCCAGTAGATGGCGGTAATGCAGCGCTTTGGATGCAAACCGCAAAATACTCCATAAAGAAGAAGGTGGCGGCCATGTGCGTGACAACAGCCAATCAGAGTCCACTTTTTCCTGCTCCACTTCCGCTTGTAAGTTGCTGCAGATGTGAACAGAATGAGCCAACGTGGAGCTGAGAGCAGCAAAACAGATGTCAGCCATGACTTGGAGTTATCCTCCAAAGATGAGGCTATTATTGAGAAGAAAAGTTACTCAACGTCGGTTGTGTGGCGGTGGTTTGGGTTTCTCCGAAGTGACGTGGAACAAATTAAGTCTATGTGTAAGGTACTGTATGTCGGCGGTCAGTGTCCTCAAAAACCGGCAACACAACAAATTTGTTTAATCATCTGAAGAAGTGTCACCAAAGTAGAGTCTGCACAGCCTGCCACTGCTGCTAGCACACGTAGCATTAGCAGTTCAACCACTACTGGTGATGCAGCCACCAAACCAAAGCAGCAATCAATAGTGTCATCTTTTGTGCCCATTGTTTCTTATGATCAACATTCCAAGAGGAGAAAAACGATTAGTCACGTGATTGCTTTTTGTCTAGCAAAAGACATGATGCCTTTATATATATATATATATATATATATATATATATATATATGTGTGTATATTTCTCTATATTTATTTTATTTTATTTGCTTTGTATGTTAATATAATGTTTGGTTTATTGTTTTAAATATTGACCATGAGAAATATTGTTTTTTTAAAGGCATTTGATTGGAGGATTCAATGCTGTTAATTACATTTTTTCATTATCCTCAAGGGGGCGATTTGTTAATTATGGATCCTACATACCTGCAAAAACAGTCCGGACTGTAAACTAGTTCCTGTTATTTTATATTTTTCTACCTTTGTTATACTGTTGAGTAAAATGTTTTTAAAATATTTTTCTATGTTCATCTTATTAAATTTGCTTTATTTACTTCGTATGTTAATAAAATGTTGAAGTAATCTCTAGTGTCTTTAGTTTTCAGAACAGATGCTTTAAAACTGGCAGTTTGAAAGCAAATTAAAAAAATCGTGATAATAATCGAGATCGGACGATATGAAAAAAAATAACATCGTGTTCATTTTTTTTCCATAATGCCCAGCACTAGGCGGAGAAGCTGTGTACGGGGTCAGGCGTCTCTGTGGAGGAATGTATTAAGGCGATCGGTGAAGTGGTGGGTTTTGGGAGCGTGAAGTTAGCCTCTCGTGTGAACAGCGCGGTGTAGAGCAGGGAGAAGGCCAATCAGCTGGTGATCCATGGTGCTCTGATTCCAGTGTTACCATTGGGGAACCCTCCAAAAAAAGTAATGATCTCAAATGTTCCTCCATTTCTAAAGAACAGTCTCCTTGAGAAGGAGCTGTCCCAGCACGGTCAGTTTGTGTCTCTGATCAAACTGATCCCATTGGACAGCAAGTCTCTAAGCTGAGACATGTCGTGTCCTTTAGGAGGCAGGTCTTTATGGTCCTCAGCGGGAAGCAGGAAATAAACGTGATGATGAGATTCTGCATCGATGACTTTGATTATACTGTTCACGTCACTTCTGACAGTTTAAAATGTTTCGTTGCGGGGCGCCGATCTGCTGACGCAGCGGCACCAAGGCCTGTCAGCCTGGGGGGCCTGCGTGATCGTCAATGTGACTCTCAAATTGGAGGTTCAGAAACACAGGGTGAAGCGTACACATCGGAGGTCACGGAGGGAGCACTGATTCATTCTGTTTCACAGAGCAGGGGGGGGGGGCTGTCTCACATGGGGAGGGGTCTCCTGCTAATGGCAGTCAGAAGTTAACATTCACACTCACTGGTCTGAATGAGGGTTTACTGGAGGAGGAAGATGTAGCACTGGATGGAGATTCCCTGAAATCTTCAACAAAACCTAAAATTACAGGAAAAACTGCTAGAAGTGCAAGAAAGTTTCAAAGGTCGACACACACGTCATCTCTTCACAGGAAAAAGGAAAAACAGGGCAGGCACACACTGATGCCACTTCACCTGATACACACACACACTCACAGGAGACACACACACTGACCGGGTGCACACACACTGACAGGAGACACACACACTCACAGGAGACACACACTCACAGGAGACACACACACTGACAGGAGACACACACACTGACAGGAGACACACACACTGACAGGAGACACACACTCACAGGAGACACACACACTCACAGGGTGCACACACACTTATGCAGGACACACACAGACACACAAGATACACACAGAGATTCACAGCACACACTTAGAGATTCAGAAGAACACAGGACACACACACACACACACTCACAGAATGCACACACACTGACTCACAGGACATAGATGTGGGGCCCCTCCCTTACGCTGGAATAGGGGGAGACCAGCAAAGCGAATTCTCTTTTCAGAAGATAAAATCTTTCCTCAAGGACACAAAGGGAATGATGCTGGAGACACAACCTCCTCACCTACTAAGTTTTTATGGAGCGATTTATTCAACAGAATAACAAACATTTTGAATTTAAATGAGTTTCTATCAGAACTATTTGTTTCCCTTGTAGGAAAATGTTCTTTTTATGTGATTTATCGCTACTTTAGGTAATATGCGTTTATTTTCAGAAGCCCAGGTTGCATAATTATATATGTTAAAGCTGAACATTGTATTTTGGTCGAGCGTCTGAGGAGTTTTAGTGACAAAAACATTTCTGAACAAACATAATAATGAAGATAGAAGTCTATCCTGTACCAAGAACTAGTTTAGTTCCTGATGCATTCAGTTAGTGCTGGTGTAATAGTCATAATGAAGTACTAATCACGCTGCTCGATTATGTATGATTTGTAGTTTTCTGATGATGTCAGCGGTGGTATTAGAACATACAGTAGGACAATAGTCAAGGTTGGATAATATCAGAGCTTGTATAATCACTTTTATGACTTTTCTTGTCAAAAAATCCGCATATCTCTTAATCATAGTGATCATTCTTCCCATTTTGGTAAACATACCGTGTATATGTTTTGACCACAGTAATTTATTAACTATTGTTATTCCCAGAAGCTTTGTTTCATGGAGTTATGTAACTGTCCTGTACTTAAGATGTAATAAATGATTCAGATTGATAGAATGGTTCAAACCCATTAACATACAGTGTGTCTTTGATATATTTAAAACTAGTTTGTTTTTATTGATCCATTCAGCAGCAGCATTTAACTCTGACTGTAGGACAGTAATCAGCTCTACTGTAGTAGCAGCTGATGTATACATTGTTGAGTCGTCTGCATACAGAACCATTGTGGCTTTTGTAAGAGCTGGTGGTAGATCATTAGTAAGTAGGGATGTAACGATTCACTCAACTCACGATACGATTCGATTCACGATACTGGGTTCACGATACGATTTTCTCACGATTTATTTTACAAAATGGGACTGTAGACAAATGATGACTGAAAAATATTCCTTTATTTTTTTGGGGAAAATACGGTACTATTTTCCTTTTATTTTTCATTGTCAAAAGAATCCCTTGATAAACTATTCAAAACAATGCAATTTAACTAAAAATAAATCTTGAATGAAATAAATAATACAAATGAAGAAGAAGCCTATTAATTTAAATTCTGGTTCTATAGTAAACAATTAAAAACTAAATAATAGTTATTTTTCTTTTTAAAAGTGCAACTGTTTTTTGTGTCTTAACAATTAGACTTTAAAAAAACAAAAAAACAGTCATTTTACTGTATTTACGTCAGATATTTGTTTAGACCAGCAGAGGGCGCTGGTAACCCAGTAGTTGGTTGGCATGCAGATATTCCACCAGTGAAGAAGAGAAGCTATGCTAGCAGACAGAGTTAATAGAAAAACGTGACTTTTACAGATATTCATGTAATATTACAGATATTCTTTCGGTGCTAAAGGAGTAAAGAATCATTTATGAGCATGTTTAACAGTAAATGGTGGCCAGAAAAAAAATAGTAGCAGATTCCGCCCGCCACATCCGCTTCTGGAAGGATTAATATATAGCGCCCTCTGCTGTTTAAAAAAAGTACTGCGATTCAATTTTCAGAGCATCGATGTGAACCGTGGTATCTATGAATCGATTTTTAACTGCCTTACGATTAATCGTTACATCCCTATTAGTAAATATATAATAAAGGACCAAGAACACTACCCTGTGGTACTCCGCATACCAAACTTCCGATGTTGGAATAACAACATTGGGTTCTCCTTGTTAAGTAACTATTAAACATGTAAAAGCAGAATCATCAAATCCATAAGCAGTCAATTTATTAATGAGTATTTTATGATCAATTATATCAAAAGTAGCAGAGAAATCTAGCGTTAGGCCCATTAACAGCTTTTCTTCAGAGTGTCAGCCAATCATCAGTCACTGTGGTCAGAGCTGTTTTCTATAAACGTGCTGATTGTTAATGAACAGTTCATTGTTATTATAATAACTGTTCACTTGTGCAAACACCATATTTACACCATATTTTCCATGACTTTACCAATTGCTGTGAATAAACTTATTGAATGAATATTTTGACCAGAAAATAGTTTCTTCTTGTTTTTTAATAGAGGAATAATTTCCAGTCGTGTTGACAAACATCTGTAGTTAAGCTTAGATTTATTATGTAACAAATGGCTGCTTCCACAAAATCTACTGCCATCTTCAGAAGGTTTTTATTCATTTCATCAACAACCCAGTGGTTTGTTTTTAATATTCTTTATCATTTTTTCAACTTCACTCAGTTTTACGTTCTGAAATTTGAAAACATATTTTTTCTCCATCATTTCATTCTTTATGGATAAGTTTGATGTCTTACAAGTTGTTGACATTTTCTCCCTTACTTTATGTGAAAAGTAATCATTAAAATTATTTGCTATATCTGCCGGATTATTTAAAAATTGATCAACATCAATGAAAGTTGGCATTGTTTTCTATTTCTACCAGTTAAATCATTGATTATATTCCACTTTTTTTCTTTCTTACTATGTTCAATTTCTTCCTCATAAAACAATTTATTTTGTGTCCTATTGAGTTTTGTGACATTGCGTACATTACGATACACATTCCAGTCTTTTTGATTCCCTGTTAAAATGACTGTTTCTTTGCTTTATATTTTTATTTAACTCCAGTGTTTTGACATTTTTAACTGTAAACCTCCTGAATGGCACATGTTTGTCTGCTATACATTCACATGTGTTTCTGCAAATACATTTGAGCATTACATTACTACGACCTCCATTAAAGCCTGTAAAACTGTGATAACAGCCCGAGTCACGTTATTAAAATACCTTTGGGCCCTGGTGTGAGGTTACAGACCCCTGACCAGGGGAAGAGGGTTAGGAGACCCCACTATCAGAGCTGGACCCTCTCAATTTAATTCATGGTGAAACAATGCAGATGATAAGTTGGTTATGTTACTGTTAACTTCATTCATGTACAGCATTTCTGTAAAATAAAGAAACAGAATAAATGTAACATGTTGTTATGATTTAATGTTATTTAATTTGTTTTTGTGGATAAAACAAAGTCGATCACACTGAGCCCTGAGTGACTGAATAACCTGAGTGGAGAACTCTGTACAAACCTCCACTGACAAAAAGGGGAGGGGCCATGCAATGGTGAATACTGCATAGTGCGGTTGCCGTCAACTCTTTTGTATCAGTTCTTAACCCACGGTGTCTAACCTGTGCCCGTTCTGCTCCCACAGAGAAACCGTTTTTCATTGTTTTATTCTTGTTACTTTTTTGTTTGATGTCCCAGATTGTTTTGGCCTCACTTTTAACACACATTTGTTTATTTTAGCGATCAGTGAGGTAAAAAGTTGAGTGCCGGTTCAGGGCAAAATGGCCGTGTATCACAGTAGGAGGAATAAAGTCAATGGATGTGGAGATGATGATGATTTTTAAGAGAATGATCAGAATGAGGTAAAGACTGATTTTCTTTATTTTAAGTCATGTGACAACCTGCAGGAGTTTGAAAAACTGTGGTCTCAATGTGTGCTGTGTGATAACAAAGTATAATGCATTTTCTTTTAGACTTCCTATTGTCTATAGTTCAGCTGCCTTCTAGCATTTTCTAACTTTTTACGGCTAAAAATGAGTCATATTTTGGTACTAGTAAAACTAAGGAAAGAACTAATTTCAAGTGTGCATTAATAATGTATATTTGCTTAAATATTTGGTGAGAACTGTCTGGGATTCAAAAATATTTCCAAGGTCCTCTTGCAATGTGTTTAAGTACCTCTAGGGGTACACATACCCCTGGTTGAGAAACACTGTTCTAGATTGCACCAAATAGCTTTTATAGCATCAACATTTCCTGAGGGAGACAACGTTATTTATTGATTTTTAATCTCCATAATGGAAATGTCTCTTGATTTAATTTCATAAATCTGGGCACCTTATGATGTGTTAAAGCATGTAAAAGCAATGAAAGCTTTGTAAATGTTTAAATGCTAATAGATCAGTACTATGTTAGTAGCTGAATGATTACTGCAGCAATCTGGGTTTGAAAGTTCACTGTGAGGATGTAAATTCAGGCATTCATTGTGATTTTTGGCCCATTTTGAGCCAATTTTCAACTTGTGCGTCTATTTTGTAAGTTTCTGCTCGATCGTGTATTGTGTAGTATACATACTGTAGTATACAAAGTGTAATACACATGGTGTAGTACATATAGTGTAGTATACATACTGTAGTATACATAGTGTAATACACATGGTGTAGTACAAATAGTGTAGTATACATACTGTAATATACATAGTGTAATACACATGGTGTAGTACATATAGTGTAGTATACATACTGTAGTATACATAGTGTAATACACATGGTGTAGTACATATAGTGTAGTATACATACTGTAGTATACAAAGTGTAATACACATGGTGTAGTACATATAGTGTAGTATACATACTGTAGTATACATAGTGTAATACACATGGTGTAGTACATATAGTGTAGTATACATACTGTAGTATACATAGTGTAATACACATGGTGTAGTACATATAGTGTAGTATACATACTGTAGTATACATAGTGTAATACACATGGTGTAGTACATATAGTGTAGTATACATACTGTAGTATACATAGTGTAATACACATGGTGTAGTACATATAGTGTAGTATACATACTGTAGTATACATAGTGTAATACACATGGTGTAGTACATATAGTGTAGAATACATACTGTAGTATACATGGTGTAATGTACATGGTGTAGTATACATGGTGTAGTGTACATGGTGTAGTGTACATGGTGTAGTGTACATGGTGTAGTATACATACTGTAGTATACATGGTGTAGTGTACATGGTGTAGTACATATAGTGTAGAATACATACTGTAGTATACATGGTGTAGTGTACAAGGTGTAGTGTACATAGTGTAGTGTACATAGCGTAGTGTACATAGTGTAGTGTACATGGTGTAGTGTACAAGGTGTAGTATACATAGTGTAGTGTACATAGTGTAGTGTACATGGTGTAGTGTACAAGGTGTAGTATACATAGTGTAGTGTACATAGTGTAGTGTACATGGTGTAGTGTACAAGGTGTAGTGTACATAGTGTAGTGTACATAGTGTAGTATACATGGTGTAGTGTACATGGTGTAGTATACATAGTGTAGTGTACATAGTGTAGTATACATGGTGTAGTGTACATGGTGTAGTATACATGGTGTAGTATACATGGTGTAGTATACATGGTGTAGTATACATGGTGTAGTATACATGGTGTAGTGTAGATGGTGTAGTATACATGGTGTAGTATACATGGTGTAGTGTGCATGGTGTAGTGTAGATGGTGTAGTATACATGGTGTAGTATACATGGTGTAGTGTACATGGTGTAGTGTAGATGGTGTAGTATACATGGTGTAGTATACATGGTGTAGTGTACATAGTGTAGTGTACATGGTGTAGTGTACATGGTGTAGTATACATGGTGTAGTGTACATAGTGTAGTGTACATGGTGTAGTGTACATAGTGTAATATACATGGTGTAGTGTACATGGTGTAGTGTACATAGTGTAATATACATGGTGTAGTGTACATGGTGTAGTGTACAAGGTGTAGTGTACATGGTGTAGTGTACATGGTGTAGTGTACATAGTGTAGTGTACATAGTGTAGTACACATGGTGTAGTGTACAAGGTGTAGTATACATGGTGTAGTGTACATGGTGTAATATACATGGTGTAGTATACATGGTGTAGTATACATAGTGTAGTGTACATAGTGTAGTGTACATAGTGTAGTGTACATAGTGTAGTGTACAAGGTGTAGTATACATGGTGTAGTGTACATGGTGTAGTGTACATAGTGTAGTATAATGGTGTAGTGTAGATGGTGTAGTATACATGGTGTAGTGTATATGGTGTAGTATACATAGTGTAGTGTACATAGTGTAGTGTACATAGTGTAGTACACATGGTGTAGTGTACAAGGTGTAGTATACATGGTGTAGTGTACATGGTGTAATATACATGGTGTAGTATACATGGTGTAGTATACATAGTATAGTGTACATAGTGTAGTGTACATAGTGTAGTGTACAAGGTGTAGTATACATGGTGTAGTATACATGGTGTAGTATACATAGTGTAGTATACATGGTGTAGTGTACATGGTGTAGTATACATGGTGTAGTATACATATTGTAGTATACATGGTGTAGTGTACATGGTGTAGTATACATAGTGTAATACACATGGTGTAGTATACATGGTGTAGTATACATACTGTGGTATACATGGTGTAATACACATGGTGTAGTACATATAGTGTAGTATACATACTGCAGTATACATAGTGTAATACACATGGTGTAGTACATATAGTGTAGTATACATACTGTAGTATACATAGTGTAATACACATAGTGTAGTACATATAGTGTAGAATACATACTGTAGTATTCATGGTGTAATGTACATGGTGTAGTATACATAGTGCAGTACACATGGTGTAGTGTACATGGTGTAGTATACAAAGTGTAGTGTACATAGTGTAGTGTACATGGTGTAGTGTACATGGTGTAGTATACATGGTGTAGTGTAGATGGTGTAGTATACATAGTGTAGTATACATGGTGTAGTATACATGATGTAGTGTAGATGGTGTAGTATACATAGTGTAGTGTACATAGTGTAGTGTACATAGTGTAGTGTACATGGTGTAGTGTACAAGGTGTAGTATACATGGTGTAGTGTACATGGTGTAGTACATATAGTGTAGTATACATACTGCAGTATACATAGTGTAATACACATGGTGTAGTACATATAGTGTAGTATACATACTGTAGTATACATAGTGTAATACACATAGTGTAGTACATATAGTGTAGAATACATACTGTAGTATTCATGGTGTAATGTACATGGTGTAGTATACATAGTGCAGTACACATGGTGTAGTGTACATGGTGTAGTATACAAAGTGTAGTGTACATAGTGTAGTGTACATGGTGTAGTGTACATGGTGTAGTATACATGGTGTAGTGTAGATGGTGTAGTATACATAGTGTAGTATACATGGTGTAGTATACATGATGTAGTGTAGATGGTGTAGTATACATAGTGTAGTGTACATAGTGTAGTGTACATGGTGTAGTATACATGGTGTAGTGTACATGGTGTAGTACATATAGTGTAGAATACATACTGTAGTATACATGGTGTAGTGTACATGGTGTAGTACATATAGTGTAGAATACATACTGTAGTATACATGGTGTAATGTACATGGTGTAGTATACAAGGTGTAGTATACATAGTGTAGTGTACATAGTGTAGTGTACATAGTGTAGTGTACATGGTGTAGTGTACAAGGTGTAGTATACATAGTGTAGTGTACATAGTGTAGTATACATGGTGTAGTGTACATGGTGTAGTATACATAGTGCAGTACACATGGTGTAGTGTACATGGTGTAGTATACATGGTGTAGTATACATGGTGTAGTGTAGATGGTGTAGTATACATGGTGTAGTGTACATGGTGTAGTGTACATAGTGTAGTGTACATGGTGTAGTGTACATGGTGTAGTATACATAGTGTAGTATACATAGTGTGGTGTACATAGTGTAGTGTACATGGTGTAGTATACATGGTGTAGTATACATGGTGTAGTATACATAGTGTAGTGTACATGGTGTAGTACACATGGTGTAGTGTACAAGGTGTAGTATACATAGTGTAGTGTACATAGTGTAGTGTACATGGTGTAGTGTACAAGGTGTAGTGTACATAGTGTAGTACACATGGTGTAGTGTACAAGGTGTAGTATACATGGTGTAGTGTACATGGTGTAATATACATGGTGTAGTATACATGGTGTAGTATACATAGTGTAGTGTACATAGTGTAGTGTACATAGTGTAGTGTACAAGGTGTAGTATACATGGTGTAGTGTACATAGTGTAGTATAATGGTGTAGTGTAGATGGTGTAGTATACATGGTGTAGTGTACATGGTGTAGTATACATAGTGTAGTGTACATAGTGTAGTGTACATAGTGTAGTACACATGGTGTAGTGTACAAGGTGTAGTATACATGGTGTAGTGTACATGGTGTAGTATACATGGTGTAGTATACTTGGTGTAGTACACATGGTGTAGTATACATAGTGTCGTACACATGGTGTAGTGTACATAGTGTAGTACACATGGTGTAGTATACATGGTGTAGTGTACATGGTGTAGTGTACATGGTGTAGTATACTTGGTGTAGTACACATGGTGTAGTATACATAGTGTCGTACACATGGTGTAGTGTACATGGTGTAGTGTACATGGTGTAGTATACATGGTGTAGTACACATGGTGTAGTATACTTGGTGTAGTACACATGGTGTAGTATACATAGTGTAGTACACATGGTGTAGTATACATGGTGTAGTACACATGGTGTAGTATACATGGTGTAGTATACTTGGTGTCGTACACATGGTGTAGTATACATAGTGTAGTACACATGGTGTAGTACACATGGTGTAGTATACTTGGTGTAGTACACATGGTGTAGTACACATGGTGTAGTATACATAGTGTAGTACACATGGTGTAGTATACTTGGTGTCGTACACATGGTGTAGTATACATAGTGTAGTACACATGGTGTAGTATACATGGTGTAGTATACTTGGTGTAGTACACATGGTGTAGTACACATGGTGTAGTATACATAGTGTAGTACACATGGTGTAGTATACATGGTGTAGTACACATGGTGTAGTATACATAGTGTAGTACACATGGTGTAGTATACATAGTGTAGTACACATGGTGTAGTATACATGGTGTAGTACACATGGTGTAGTATACATGGTTTAGTGTACATGGTGTAGTATACATGGTTTAGTGTACATAGTGTAGTGTAAATAGTGTAGTACACATGGTGTAGTGTAGATGGTGTAGTGTAGATGGTAGGGATGTAACGATTAATCGTAAGGCAGTTAAAAATCGATTCATAGGTTTCACGGTTGATATCGATTTTCTGAAAATTGAATCGCAGTACTTTTTTTAAGCAGCAGAGGGCGCTATCCACAAGTGTAGGCGGCGGACGGAGTCTGCTAATACTTTCTTTCTGGCCGCCTTCTACTCTTAAATATGTTAATAAATGATTCATTATCCCTATAGCACTGAAAGAATATCTGTAATATTACATGAATATCTGTAAAAGTCACGTTTTTCTATTAGCTCTGTCTGCTAGCATAGCTTCTCTTCTTCAATGCAAGATATCTGCATGCCAACTGACCACTGTGTTACCAGCGCCCTCTGCTGGTCTAAACAAATATGACGTAAATTAATGCAATCACTGTTTTTCTTTTTTTTTAAGTCCAATTGTTAAGGCACAAAATACATTTTCAGTGTCACTTTTAAAAAGAAAAAGAACTATTATGCAGTTTTGCATTGTTTATTTTAGAACCAGAATTTAAATTAATAGGCTTCATTTTCATTTGTATTATTCCTTTATTTATTTCATTCAAGATTTATTTTTAGTTAAATTGCATTATTTTGAATAGTTTATCAAGGAATTCTTTTGACAATGAAAAATAAAAGGAAAATAATACAGTATTTTCTAGTTTTTTACCCAAAAAAAAAATTTGTCTACAGTCCCATTTTGTAAAATAAATCGTGAGAGAATTGTATCGTTTTCCCAGTATCGTGAATCGAATCGTATCGGGAGTTGAGTGAATCGTTACATCCCTAGTAGATGGTGTAGTACACATAGTGTAGTATACATAGTGTAGTACACATAGTGTAGTATACATGGTGTAGTGTAGATGGTGTAGTATACATAGTGTAGTATACATAGTGTAGTATACATAGTGTAGTACACATAGTGTAGTATACATGGTGTAGTGTAGATAGTGTAGTATACATAGTGTAGTATACATGGTGTAGTGTAGATGGTGTAGTGTAGATGATGTAGTACACATGGTGTAGTGTAGATAGTGTAGTATACATAGTGTAGTATACATGGTGTAGTGTAGATGTTGTAGTGTAGATGGTGTAGTACACATAGTGTAGTATACATAGTGTAGGGCACATAGTGTAGTATACATGGTGTAGTATACATGGTGTAGTGTAGTGTAAGTATATGGAACAGGACTTTAAACCTCACAAGTTTCTCACAGTATGGGATTAGTATGTAAACTATTAGATTCTATCCATCGCCAACGAGAACCACCAAAATCATTACGATGCTGAACAGAATTACATCCACCAAATGAGTTGACCATCAAATCTCCATGTGTCGTCCTAAACAAGAAATTTGTGGTCAATCCCTCTGAATCTCACTCCAGGGTTTTTTTAGTTAGCTTAGCATTTAGCATCCAGTCTCACATGTTTGGTTAGCTTAGCATGTAGCTGGCTGAGCGGGGTCAAAGTGTAAAAGGGCGGGGCTTATCTGGTTAAATCCAAACATTAATAGAATGAGTTAAAGATCAGTTTGTTCCTTATGTAAACATCAGTGATGAAGAGCAGCATAGGCTGAGGAATGTTCTCTGGATCTTCTCATCCTAACACAGGAACACTACCTCACTGAGTGATGATGAGTGAACAGACTCACCGGATCTCCTCGCAGTCCTCGCTGTCCCTGAGGCCCCGCCTCCCCTTGGATACCTGGGATTCCCTGAGGATGACAGTTCAGCTGTCAGTGTAAGTGCTGTGGGGTCAGAGGTCACCAAGCGAGTGTATTCCTCTGACACACATTCACACACAACGACTTAGATAATTAGAGGTTCAGCATGAACGTGTGTGTGTGTGTGTGTGTGTGTGTGTGTGTGTGTGTGTGTGTGTGTGTGTGTGTGTGTGTGTGTGTGTGTGTGTGTGTGTGTGTGTGTGTGTGTCAGTGAAGCCCCACACACAAACACACAAAAACACAAACATATTTGGTATGCACAAAGCTCTGACAGAGAAAATGTGTTCACACACCACCAGAGTCTGAGTCAGTGAGTCACTGAGTCATTTTGAAGTTTCCAAACATCACAGTGACTGTGCTGGTGGCATTGGTGTGGGGTAGCGGTGCCTGGTTGGGGGTGCTTGGGTACGCCTGCTTGTCGGTCTGTGGCTGGTGGGGTGGCCCTGCTTGGGCGGTTGATAGCAACCTCTCTTGTTGGGGGGGCCGGGGCCACCTCCCTGTGAAAGGTGTTGTATCGTGCGGGCCTGTGCTGGTCCTGGTGTGGGCGCAGGTTTCTCTACTGCGCCGTCGCTCCCTGTTGCAGCGGGGGGGGAAGCGTGGGGCACTGCGTGACCCAAAGACGGGCCGAGCAGCACGGCTGGAAACCAAACCCGCGGCACCCCACCGCCCGACCAGCATGGTAGCCTATCTTTATTAAATACAGGAATAGTGCATTGAAGGTGATAATTATTTGTTTATCACCTCAACCATTGCGTCGCATTGGGTCACAAACACGTCAGATCAAGTCAAAGGTAATACGATGTCTGCTTCCTGGGTGCCTACACTGCAGTGTTCACTGTGGAGGCGTGGCGTGAGTCAGTCTGATGTGAGTCAGTGAGTCAGTGCGGGACTCACCGGGTTTCCAGGGAATCCTCTCTCTCCTGGACCTCCATCTGCTCCCGTCACTCCCTGCAGGAATAAAACAGCTCAGCGTCTGAGAGTTCCAGCTGCTCACTGAGCTCATGAGTGACGGTTACCTGTTCTCCGTTCACGCCGTTCAGCCCGTCCCCTCCGTCTTCACCCTGTGGGAGGAGCAGAGGTCAGAGGTCAGACAAGACAGAGGGGGAGGGACAAACTCAGAGGTCCAAATTTACTCACCCTGTTTCCTCGGAGGCCTCGGTTTCCCTGCAGGACACACACACACACACACACACACACACACACACACACACACACACACACACACACACACACACACACACACACACACACACACACACACACACACACACACAGCGTCAACCTGGCACCGTCACACACTACCTCCTGTGACTCCGCCCTCCTGTACCTTCTGTCCTCTCAGTCCAGAGCAGCCCTGAACGCCCTGAGGTCCACTTGGTCCTGGTCGGCCTCGTTCCCCCTGACACAGACACCTCAGTCAGAACGTGTGTGTGTGTGTGTGTGTGTGTTTGTGTGTATGAAACTCACAGCCACGCCCTCCTCTCCAGGAAAGCCAGGGTAACCCTTCTGACCCGACACGCCCTGAAAAAGAAGCACAGACTGAGATCCAGACCCTTTGTGTAGCTCTGAGGCTTTAGTTTATCTGAATGAATGAAACCTGACACCATGGATCACGTGATCGCTCTAGCTGCTACTGATTCCTGTCAGAAATGTCATTTATATTCATACAGTCATGAAGAACAAGGAAGACACTTGTAATCAGGGAGGTCTACCCCACCTATAGAGCGCTACACAGACGGAAACATGGAATTCACTTTATGAAACGGAAAAATCATTGTGACGCATTTCTTTTCTCTCTCTTTATTGAAGGACTTCCACACAGAAGTCCTTCTTCCAGGCCTGGAGTGGCTACACGGGAGGACCGGGATCATTCCTGGTGGGCCGTTCTGATGATTGGGCTGTGAGGGCTGGTGTCACAGACTGAGTTTACCTCGTACTGAGATCGATTATGAGCATATATGTGCATGTAACTCTAACTCTAACCCTAACCTAATCCAATAAACTAATAAAACACATGTTTGTTCACTTTGAAAACAAAAATAAAAAAACTGAATTATTATTTTTTGGCAAAAATGTATTTTCCTGTAGTGCGCATGCACATATATGCTGATAATTGATCTCAGTACAAGGTGAACTCAGTCCATGACACTGGCTGATCCTCCACGAGCAGCTCTTTCCTTTTTTTGCTGATACATTCCATTCATGCACTCTGTCAGTTTCAGAGGTGTCCAAACTTGGTCCTGGAGGGTCGGGGGTCCAACAAGTTTTCAATGTGTCCCTGGTGAAACACAGCTGGGAGCAGGGACACATTCACCCCCACAGCCCCTCACCCTTGAATCCCTACTTAATTATGCTTTAAAAAAACAATAATAATAATCTGAATTAAAACTCAATTTATCTTGATAATTAATATTGAATAATTAATGCATTTGATATGATTTTCCATCTTGTTTTTAATAAATGAAGCAGGTGATTAATTATAGATGTAGTTAGTGTAGTGGTCATGTTCTAGAGTTCATCCATTCTAGTTCTCTATAAGTGATGCTGATATATGTAGGGAATCAAATCCTCCAAGTGACCTTTGACTTAGAACACTGGCTTCACCAGGCAGTAGAGTCGGCGAGTCTATTGCCTACTGTGAAATGCAAACATTCCCCCAGGGGGATCTTCTCCCTCGTCCTGCCAAACCAAAAGGACCGGAGAATCCAAGGACAGTTTCCCCCTTTATCACTGCGCTGCTACATTACGATCAAAAGAAGAACATCCCTCTCCTTCCCCCTGTTCAAACAGATACCTCTGGGATGCTGTAAGATCAAAGAACTGTCCCAATGCCCTCTGACCCCCTGTGGTGAGATGTCACAGAAGGACGCGTACCAGACCTTCACTGAGATGTCTCCACGGGAAGAAAGGAGAACAAAGAAATTGTATTATGTTTGAAAGTTACAAATGAAAACATTTTTGGAATGATTTCTACTGAAATTGAAATTGCAAATGTGTCTGCACTCGTTTCATGTAATTTAATAACAACAGAATGCTATTTTAAAGTGTTTATCATTTAAAAGTGCTTAAAAATACCAGAAAACATCACAAAAGTTAGTTTGAGGTATTTACTGCGATCATATAGTTAAGAGGAGACATAACATGATTTTTGACATTTATGTTTATGAATAATTACAAGCAAAATGCATTAATTAGTTCCTAAAGTGATTCGAGGCTATTTCCTAGTCGTGTTTGGTATCAAACTCTTTCGTAATACATGATATTTCAGGATATGATGTTGAAAAGATGTTTTGAAATATGTGGAATTAATTATTAGGCATTCTTTTATGTTTAGAATCATCCCTTTTGTCGTCTGTCATCTGTCTTACACACACACACCCAAGACACACCCAAAGGCACCCAGCTGAGATGCTGACAACTTTAAACCAATCAACGAAGTTCCCTCTTCAGGAGGCAAACCCCAAAGATAAGCTTTTAAAAGGAAGAACGCCGTTCCTAACTTCAGTTTTGGACGGGGGCGTTCAGGCTCACACGTGTTCCCTCCTGTTTCCAGTCTTTCATTTCATTTTTCTTTTATTTGTAGTTGCATCAGTTAGACTTTTTAAGAACCTTGCTCGCAGTGAAAGCCTAAGACGCAAAGAACGTGCCTGAAAGCCGACCTTCCAACATCTGACTCGTGGACCAAACCGTGGTCCCTCTTAGTCTGAAACCGGCTGCGATCATCCCAGAGGGGTTGTGGATCGGCCAATGGAATCACTGCTGTTTAACGAAACAGTACTCAACGGCAGCACGCCAGCGCAGCTATACTGCTAAACAGACGTTGTTCCTGCAAACCCAGAACGTCTCCAGGTCCAACCAGACTGCATCTCAAGGTATGGACCAGTGAACAATGGACCAGCAGAACTGACTCACTTAAATTCAACACAACCTCATTCAATACATCCTCATACTTACATTTCACTCACAATACACCACATATGTTTGTCCGTCTTCCCCCGTCTGTCTCCCTTTTTGTTTTTATTTTATTCTTTGATTTTATGATCTTATTATTCGAATATGTATCCTGCATTTTTATTCAATATTTAGTAGACTAGCTTTCTCCTAGATTAGTGATTTAACTTTATTACATATAATCCTCACTTTTATTAGCCTAGAAATGCATTTTATCATGATTTAATTATCCCATTTCAATTGATATTTTGACTGTGTTAATTGTTGACTTTTGAATAAAAGGTTAAACATAATATTTGATTCCTGTGATTCATTAAAGCTGTGATGATGGTGTAGATATTGCTGGTAGAATTCACTTTTCCCTGGTTTCACATTGATGAGTTTAGTCTAAAAACCTAGACATATTTCTCCTGTTAAAAGGAGTGGCACCCCGCAAATTTGAAGTAATATTAATAATCATAATTAATATTCTTAGTTATACAACCCATTAATAATAACTCATCTCATCCTCCTACATATAAAATGTATTTAATGAATGATAAAAAATAGAAAATGTTTTTTTCTTTGCAATGTATTAGTAAAGAGCTGTATTACTGTTCTAAAACATGTGATATGTGCAAATTGTACATTCTTTTCTATGAGATTTGAAAAATAGTCGAGTTTTTAGTTTGTTTGTTTTCAAAAAAGGTTACACTTTCTTTAATTTTTTTTTGTATTTTGTCACAATGGGGGGCCCTGAAAGTTTTTCATGTTTCTAAGGGGGGTACAGCAGAAAAGGTTTGTAACCACTGCCTTCATTGAAAAGTGTAGATTCTGCTATTTTTAAAAATTAAGTGTTGTATAGACAAATGTCTTAAATAATTCTACATTTTAAAGCAACCCTTACCTGCACTGAAATGAAATATTTTAGAACAATCTACTACAGAACATGTTATTGTAGACTCAACATGTAAGGTTAGAACATGATTATTATAATAATATGTTTTGATCAAAAGTGGCCGGTCTGAGGTATGAAGCTCCAGGGCTTCTATGCTCAGGGTTTGTGCATCTTCAATGGCCCGTGATAACTCTTTAACTCCATTCACCAGAGCGTGTCAGCGCACTATTTAAGGGAGAGCTCATCTTCTCTGCTTCATTGTCTACTACCAAACCTCAGAGATGGAACTGTCGACCCCTGTGGTCATACATTATTTTTTGGGTCCCAACTGTTTTTATCCTCTTTCTGGAAACAAAATAGGTTTACATCAACATCTATAACTTTTCCTGTTTTTTTAGAGCAACCAAAAGCAGCACAAGTTGTTATTGTGACTGAAAAAGCTGCTAAATAATCTAAAAAGCTGCTAAATAATCTAAAAAGCTGCTAAATAATCTAAAAAGCTGCTAAATAATCTATAAATCAGGCTGAATTTTTCACTCCAATAGAAAACAATGGGATGTTTACAGGCAGTGGGGCCTTGTGACATCATCAATCACATGATTTCAAGATGGAGGAACACAGGCTCTAAAACTGTAAAGTAGTCCTATTTTTAAAAGGAAATAAACAAATGTGGTGTATAATATTATTTTTTGTTAGACATTGATCTAATAATGTCATTTCAAAGATTTTGGTCTACATTTGTAAAACCAGTGGAGGATAAACTTTAAAATCAGAATCTAACATGACACATAAACACCTCACATGCACGTTTTAGGACAATATCACACATTTACACACTTTTTTTCACCCGAAAACAGTTCAAAAGTGGCGGGATGCGCTGGGTGCTCGGCTGCTTGGGGCTTTCTCGGATGTGTGTGTGTGGGGGGCGGTGGCTGCCTCTCAGCCTGGGATCTTGGGGGCGTCTGGGGGGCTGTTCGGCCGAGGGGGGGTGGCCTGGGGCTGCCTGGCCCCCACTCTTTCTGCTGGCCTGGCCGCATATGCGGGCACAGGGCAGTTCCTGGGTTTGCAGTAGCGTTTTTTTTTTGCACATATACTGGTCTACGATGCACTGGCACGCCTTGGGATGTGGGATAAAACTCATACTGGGCATAACTTTAGACACGTTAATCCCAAATACCTGTTTTAGGTACTACCACTCACTCATTCCCCCTGTTCACAGCCACCAACATTATAGCTAAACTTCACACTAGTCACTATACTGGCTTGATTACACAACATAATAAGCACAATATATTCTACAACTTCACATCTCACCCTCACTGTAAAACAATCTATTCTTCCCCACCTTTTCTATTTCCTACCTTGAGTCTCTCCTCCCTGCTCCCTTTCCCCTCCCCCTCCCTCTCCACTTAGGTCTAACACTGCTCTCCCTTTTTATATCCTCACTATAATAAAAGATTTCTTACTCTTCCTTAGGGAGGGCTGGTGATGGTCACAATTAAGAAAAAAAAAAAAAAATCAATTTATTTTATTGCAATAACAAAACATTCATCGCTGTCTCATAATGATTGCACTTCTTGTAGTGTCGACCTTTGACAGCATGTGCAGACAAGATTAAAAAAAAAAAAAAAAGGGTCTTATTCTGCCCTTCATCTCATTCAAAATTCCTCACTACGTGTAACGGTTGAACTAGTGATCATGTTATCCTGTGACTGAAGCTTCACCTGAAGTGTGTCTTTAATGTGTTGATTCACATTATTGTGACTGCATTGAAATGTGAAAAGGTTCTGGTACAAAGACAGGTTTAGCTGATGATGTATTAACTGAATATAACCTATAACCTGGTGACACGTCACAGCAGAAGCATCTCTAATCACGCCTTGTGCTGAGTTTGTATGGACACATCATGTGTGTATGTACAGACTAGTGCTGGGACTTCATCACATTAATTGCGATTGATTAATTACAGAAGAATAATGCAATGAAAAAAATAACAGTGAATCGCTTTTTTTTTCCACTCCAAAGAGCATGGAACATTTCTCATTTCACGAGTTCCCAGTATACCCATAATACTGATGCACAAACCACAACACAATAAACAGGAGAACCAGAGGAGAAGTCGTTGCTTTGTGGGCAGTTTTATAAACACTGGAAGGAAATTTAAAGCTCAGTTGTTTGAAAATACTAGAGAAGAGTTTGTACTGTAGATCAGTGGGGCTATGCTAGCTGATGCTAGCACCTCAATGCTAAACATGTAGCACCTAGCACCTCAATGCTAACATGTAGCAGCTAGCACCTCAATGCTAACATGTAGCAGCTAGCACATCAATGCTTACATGTAGCAGCTAGCAATATGTAGCAGCTAGTACCTCAATGCTAAACATGTAGCAGCTAGCACCTCAATACCAAACATGTAACAGCTAGCACCTCAGTGCTAAACATGTAGCAACTAGCACCTCAATACCAAACATGCAGCAGCTAGCACCTCAATCCTAAACAGTTTTTTTTTTTATTTATTTATTCAGTTCATTTCCGACATGGTTGCATTCACAGAAATTCATTTGACATTCAGAGCAAAATCACATCATTGTTTTTTTTTTTTTTTTTTTTTGTCCTTTTTCATGCCGGAAAGGGCGACGGAAAAAAGCATTATGCTTATCCAGATCCGTCCCCTAATTTGAACACAGATAATTTTACATCCAACCTCGTTTCTTCCCTTTTTTTTTTTGTCCTTTTTATGTGATGTGTTCTCGTCTGCAGTCATTGTTCCTGCTGTTACTCCTCTTCACTGTCCTTTTCCTCCGTATCTCCTCGGGCTTTCTTTTCCAGTCGTTGTTTACGTTCCTCCAACTCTCCAAACGTGAAGTTCTTCTTCTTTCGGAGAACCTTCATATCCTCTGAAAGTCGCCTCAGCTTACGATGTATCAGAAAGGCACATACACATACACATACCCCCATCATTAGCAGGCCAAAGATCATGACTCCTAGCAGATAGATGTCCTCCACATCTTCCACTGTCAGCAGAGAGAGACAGAGCATCTGGCTTCTCCCTCGTGCATCCATGACATATCCACCTGGGTATGTGTCCTTAGGACACGGTATTTCGTGCTGAAGCAATTGCCTCGTTGAGAAGATTTTGTCAATGTCGCTCAATGACCAGTTGATGAGTTCCATGTCGTTGCTGTAGAGTTCAATGAAGAGTTGACTTGGGATCTGTATGTGTGTAGAAATGTCCTCCTCGTTTTCTCCTTAAATTGTTTCAGATTATCGGACTGTTGTGTCTCTTCGTCAAGACTGTTCCAGAGGTTCATGGCTCTATACACAGTACTATGTTTGCCAACGTTAGATTTGACCCTGTTTGGTCTAAACACATTATTATGTCTGAATTCATAGGGATTTTGATTGTATGTGAAACGTTTTTGTATTTGATGTGGTAGTTTATTTGATGAAGCCCTAAATGCGTGTATTTGTGTGTTATAGTGTATTATTTCTTGCAGTTTTAGGTATTTTGACTTCTCAAATAAATCGTTTGTGTGTGTGTTGTGTGGTACTTTATGTAAAATTCTTATAGCTTTCTTTTGTAGTTTAAATAGTGGTTCAAGATACGTTTTGTAGTTATTTCCCCATATTTCTGAGCAGTAATTTAAGTGCGATGCTATGAGTGAAGAATAGATTGTTTTAAGTGATTTGGTGTGTAGGATTTGTTGAAGTTTCCATAGGATGTAACTGCTTTTGGCAACTTTGTTTTTAACTATTTGTATATGTTTTTTCCAGGTCAGCTTGTCGTCCATCCACACTCCTAGTGCCCTATATTCTTTTACTTGTTCTATTATTTTCATGTTTAGTTTCATTCTTATATCTACCGTTTTTTTTCTCTTTCCGAAATTAATGAATTTTGTTTTACTGACGTTTAGGGCTAGTTTATTTACATCTAACCATGTTTGAATTTTTAATAGTTCCTCATTTGTTGACTCTATTAGAGTTTTAATGTCTTTGCCTGAACATAGAATGGTTGTATCGTCTGCAAACAATGTTAGTTTTAGGCAATTAGTGACTTTGAAAATGTCGTTTATGTATAGAATGAACAGTTTTGGCCCTAAAATTGAACCCTGTGGAACACCACATTGTATGGTTTGGCATTTTGATGTGTGTTCTTCAAAGTCAACATATTGTCTCCTATTTGTCATATAGCTTTTAATCCATTTTAAGGCGTTGTACTTTATTCCGTAATTTTGAAGTTTTTCTTCTAGAATATCATGATTAATTGTGTCAAAGGCTTTTTTTAGGTCCAGAAAAATTCCGAATACAAATAGTTTTTTTTCTAATGCTTCTCTTATATTCTCCGTGATGTCAATTATAGCCATTGCTGTTGAACGTCCTTTTCTAAACCCATATTGTCCTTCATGTAGTATATTATTGTCTTCTATAAATTTGTCGAGTCTGTTCATAAACAGTTTTTCCAGAATTTTTGATAATTGTGGTAATATTGATATAGGTCGATAATTAGTGAAATTACATTTTTCTCCACCCTTGTAAATCGGTCTGATTTTTGCAATTTTCATCTTTTCTGTGAAAACACCATTCTTAAATGATAGATTACTTATATGTGTTAATGGCGGGGTTATTTCAGCTGTTATGGTTTTTATTAGACTCATAGTTAGATTATTAACGTCTCTGGATTTTTTTGAGGTACAGGTAGTGATTATTCTGTCCACCTCTGCTTCTGTTACTTCTTCAAGTACAAGGTACTTATCAATGTCTTTCTTCTCATTGTCATAATGGTTCCATTTAAGTGTTGGGTGTTTATTTATCTCTTTCTCTATGTCTTTTCCAGTATTTATGAAAAAACTGTTGAGTTCTTGTGCTATTATGTTTTTATTGTATTCTTTTACATTGTTTATTATAAAATGGTCTGCATTTTTTTCTTTGCATTTGCACATGGTTATGTTGTTTATTATTTCCCACAATTTTTTGTTTTTGTTTTTATTCTCTTTTAATTGTTTTTCATAATATTCTCTTTTTTTTTAACATGTAGCAGCTAGCACCTCAATGCCAAACATGTAGCAGCTAGCACCTCAATGCTAACATGTAGCAGTTAGCACCTCAATGCTAAACATGTAGCAGCTAGCACCTCAATGCTAACATGTAGCAGTTAGCACCTCAATGCTAACATGTAGCAGTTAGCACTAGTGTTGTGGTAGTCGAGACTCGGTTTTGTCCCGGACTCTGGATTTTCCGTCAAGACCGTTGTAGACCAGCACTAATTCCTGCTATTTTTAAACTTTTTTATAATGTGATAATAGCACGAAGAAGAACGGGATTAAACAATATTTTATTCATTATTTAATCCACCCTGTATAATGACCACAACCTTCCTTAATGTGACTGAGTGACGTGTGTGTGTGTGTGTGTGTGTGTGTGTCTGGCTACGGTTTCAGTTTGGAACTCGAAGCGCAAGGGAGAAATGAACTAATCACAGGTAAAAATCCCAGTAAAACTCCAGAAAACAATCACTAGTAATAAATATGATCTTCCTGGTAAATACAGTAGCTCTAATAACTGGTAAAATGATAAACTGATGATATTACAGCCTGTGAATGCAGTACAGGGGACGCACTTACTCTGCTTCTGGGTCCTAGTGCCTGCCAGTGCAGCCTATTCCGTTTACCGTGTGTACTGAGGTCTGTGTGTGTTTAACAAGTCTGTGTGTGTTTAACAAGTCTGTGTGTGTCCATGTGTGTCAGCATGTTTATGTATCTGTCCATCCACTCTTTTCATTATATCCATGTCTTTTAAGGCTTTATTACATAATATCAGCTGTAGTCCAGGCCGCCGCCGTCTTGGATTATGTCGTCACCAGTGCGTCATCACCACACTGTTGCACTAACACAGAATAACTCAAATAACTGTAAAGAGGTTTTATATTAGTCTATTTTATTTTTAAAGTGGAGTTTTTTTGTGTCTTTAGACTTTAATTCCATTTATGTATATAATATGTTCTCTACAATATAAACAGGTTCACAATATAATTATTTCTTATAGTTTCTGTTTCCACTGTATCCATAATAATAATAATATTTCTCAACTAGAACTATTGATTAATTTGTCACATGACTGTTCCAGGGTTTGTTTTATTTAGTTTCACATCTACCTGTAGATCTATGTTTTTTACACTGATGACAACTTCTTTGTAGTTTTATTTCAGAAAGTTTCACTTTTACAGTTACAGTTGGAAACCTTTGTTAATTAAATATCCTAGTTACATTACAGTAACCAAATTAAAATATATCAACTAAGTGTTGATATACCTGTTTAAAGGCTTTTTAAAACTAAAACACATCTTATTAAATCTGTGACGTGTTGACCTGAACAACTCAAAAAATCAGAATCAAGAATCATTATTTCTTGGTAGAAATACTTTTAAACACTTGCTGTACATTCAGCTGATATAAAAATCTTGTTTTCAAATATGTAGAATAATTGTGAATTTATCAGTAGCAATAGTAGTTTTAATATTTTGATTAATTTTTTCGCAGGCACCCTTTTTGTCCGTCAAATGTATTTAAAATAAACTAAAATTAAAGAGAGATGTTATTTAACTGTTGAACCTTGTCATAATTTTATTTATTTATATATTTTTTTAAATTGAAAAAAAAAAATGTTTATAGTCTCGGCCTCGGCTTGTCTCGGTCTTGGTCTTGACTCGGTCTCGGTGGATTCTGGTCTCGGGCAAGTCTCGGGCACCTCAATCCTAAACATGTAACAGCTAGCACCTCAATACCAAACATGTAGCAGCTAGCACCTCAATCCTAAACATGTAACAGCTAGCACCTCAATACCAAACATGTAGCAGCTAGCACCTCAATCCTAAACATGTAACAGCTAGCACCTCAATACCAAACATGTAGCAGCTAGCACCTCAATCCTAAACATGTAACAGCTAGCACCTCAATACCAAACATGTAGCAGCTAGCACCTCAATCCTAAACATGTAACAGCTAGCACCTCAATCCTAAACATGTAGCAGCTAGCACCTCAATACCAAACATGCAGCAGCTAGCACCTCAATCCTAAACATGTAGCAGCTAGCACCTCAATCCTAAACATGCAACAGCTAGCACCTCAATACCAAACATGTAGCAGCTAGCACCTCAATCCTAAATATGTAACAGCTAGCACCTCAATACCAAACATGTAGCAGCTAGCACCTCAATGCTAACCTGTAGCAGCTAACACCTCAATGTTAAACATGTAGCAGCTAGCACCTCAATGCTAGCATGGAGCAGCTAGCACCTCATGGCAAACATGTAGCAGCTAGAACCTCAATACTAACATGTAGCAGCTAGCACCTCAATCCTAAACATGTAACAGCTAGCACCTCAATACCAAACATGTAGCAGCTAGCACCTCAATCCTAAACATGTAACAGCTAGCACCTCAATACCAAACATGTAGCAGCTAGCACCTCAATCCTAAACATGTAACAGCTAGCACCTCAATCCTAAACAAGTAGCAGCTAGCACCTCAATACCAAACATGTAGCAGCTAGCACCTCAATCCTAAACATGTAACAGCTAGCACCTCAATCCTAAACATGTAGCAGCTAGCACCTCAATACCAAACATGTAGCAGCTAGCACCTCTATCCTAAACATGTAGCAGCTAGCACCTCAATCCTAAACATGCAACAGCTAGCACCTCAATACCAAACATGTAGCAGCTAGCACCTCAATCCTAAACATGTAACAGCTAGCACCTCAATACCAAACATGTAGCAGCTAGCACCTCAATGCTAACCCGTAGCAGCTAACACCTCAATGTTAAACATGTAGCAGCTAGCACCTCAATCCTAAACATGTAACAGCTAGCACCTCAATACCAAACATGTAGCAGCTAGCACCTCAATCCTAAACATGTAACAGCTAGCACCTCAATCCTAAACATGTAGCAGCTAGCACCTCAATACCAAACATGTAGCAGCTAGCACCTCAATACCAAACATGTAGCAGCTAGCACCTCAATCCTAAACATGTAACAGCTAGCACCTCAATACCAAACATGTAGCAGCTAGCACCTCAATCCTAAACATGTAACAGCTAGCACCTCAATCCTAAACATGTAGCAGCTAGCACCTCAATACCAAACATGTAGCAGCTAGCACCTCAATCCTAAACATGTAGCAGCTAGCACCTCAATCCTAAACATGCAACAGCTAGCACCTCAATACCAAACATGTAGCAGCTAGCACCTCAATCCTAAACATGTAACAGCTAGCACCTCAATACAAAACATGTAGCAACTAGCACCTCAATGCTAACCTGTAGCAGCTAACACCTCAATGTTAAACATGTAGCAGCTAGCACCTCAATGCTAGCATGGAGCAGCTAGCACCTCATGGCAAACATGTAGCAGCTAGAACCTCAATACTAACATGTAGCAGCTAGCACCTCAATCCTAAACATGTAACAGCTAGCACCTCAATACCAAACATGTAGCAGCTAGCACCTCAATCCTAAACATGTAACAGCTAGCACCTCAATACCAAACATGTAGCAGCTAGCACCTCAATCCTAAACATGTAACAGCTAGCACCTCAATACCAAACATGTAGCAGCCAGCACCTCAATCCTAAACATGTAACAGCTAGCACCTCAATCCTAAACATGTAGCAGCTAGCACCTCAATACCAAACATGTAGCAGCTAGCACCTCAATCCTAAACATGTAGCAGCTAGCACCTCAATCCTAAACATGCAACAGCTAGCACCTCAATACCAAACATGTAGCAGCTAGCACCTCAATCCTAAACATGTAACAGCTAGCACCTCAATACCAAACATGTAGCAGCTAGCACCTCAATGCTAACCCGTAGCAGCTAACACCTCAATGTTAAACATGTAGCAGCTAGCACCTCAATGCTAGCATGGAGCAGCTAGCACCTCATGGCAAACATGTAGCAGCTAGAACCTCAATACTAACATGTAGCAGCTAGCACCTCAATCCTAAACATGTAACAGCTAGCACCTCAATACCAAACATGTAGCAGCTAGCACCTCAATCCTAAACATGTAACAGCTAGCACCTCAATCCTAAACATGTAGCAGCTAGCACCTCAATACCAATCATGTAGCAGCTAGCACCTCAATCCTAAACATGTAGCAGCTAGCACCTCAATCCTAAACATGCAACAGCTAGCACCTCAATACCAAACATGTAGCAGCTAGCACCTCAATCCTAAACATGTAACAGCTAGCACCTCAATACCAAACATGTAGCAGCTAGCACCTCAATGCTAACCTGTAGCAGCTAACACCTCAATGTTAAACATGTAGCAGCTAGCACCTCAATGCTAGCATGTAGCAGCTAGCACCTCATGGCAAACATGTAGCAGCTAGAACCTCAATACTAACATGTAGCAGCTAGCACTTCAATACTAACATGCTACAGCTTGCATCTCAATGCAAACATGTAGCAGCTAACACCTCAATGCTAACATGTAGCAGCTAACACCTCAATGCTAACATGTAGCAGCTAACACATCAATGCTAACATGTAGCAGCTAGCACCTCAATGCTAACATGTAGCAGCTATCAGGGACAATGGTCCTAGTGGAGCAGACAGTGTCTCCAATCCACACTGACACTCAGACAGGGTTCAGAACCAATAATAAATCCATGAGTAACAAATGAACAAAGTCAGTGATAAATGATTGTAGTGACAGTCGACCACTCTGTGGTAGAGGATGTGGGCGGGGCTAGTGGTGCTGCTACAGATAGCATCGTCTGACCCAACTTATCAACTGTTATGTAGAAAAACTATTTCAGAATAAATTCATCATCTTCATCAGTTGTTCTGTTTATTTCATCCACAGATATTATAAATATTTTACACTGTTCAGTTTATGTTTCTCTGGAATGTTCTGGACTAAGTTATGTTTTTATTTTAATACAAAAACACATTTGTTTTAGAAAGTTTACTAAACATCCAGAAAAACATGAGTTTATCGTAGTTAAATATAAGTTAGTGTTTTGTGAACAATGTAATCATAATATTCTATATTCATATTATACATTACGTTAGCACTCAGTGATGGAAATAATAGACATTATTTAGTTGTTTAACATCATTTATTGTTTTCATTGATTCAGTCATAAATTAAAATATATTTAAAATGGAAAACGTTGCTTCTCATGTCTAATATTGTTGGGACATTAATTTAAATTAAGTCTCTGCATGTGCATATGCTGTGTGTGGATCCTCCTGATGTGTGTGTGTGTGTGTGTGTGTGTGTGTGTGTGTGTGTTGATGTTGCTGTTACCCAGTGGGCGGAGCTAAAGTCCTGTAGCTGTAGGAATGTGTGTTTGCAGATGTTTCAAACACAGTGCGTGAGTGATGAGGTGTTTTAACTTTGATCATTTATGAAATACAGACACCTACATCCATCTACAGACACCTAGAAACACCTACTGACATCAACAGACACTTACAGACATCTACATACTGTACATCTACAGATACCTACAGACACGTAAATACACCTACTGACATCTACAGACATCTACAGACATCTACAGACACCTACATACATCTACAGACATCTACATACTGTACATCTACAGATACCTACAGACACCTAAATAAACCTACTGACATCTACAGACACCTACATTCATCTACAGACACCTACATGCATCTACAGACGCCTATAGACACTTACAGACACCTATAGACATTTACATACATCTACAGACAGTACATCTACAAACACCTACAGACATCTACATACTGTACATCTATAGATACCTACATACATCTACAGACACCAACACTTACCTACATACATCTACAGACATCTACATACATCTACAGACACCTACAGACACCTACAAACGCCTACAGACACCAACACTTACCTACATACATCTACAGACATCTACATACATCTACAGACACCTACAGACACCTACAAACGCCTACAGACATCTACAAATACCTACAGACACCTACCGACATCTATAGACATCTACAGACACCTATAGATATCTACAGACACCTACAGACACCTACAAACGCCTACAGATACCTACAGACACCTAGAGACACCTACAGACATCTATAGACATCTACAGGCACCTACAGACACCTACATACATCTACAGACACCTACAGTATATACACCTACAAACGCCTACATACATCTACAGACAGCTATATTACGTACATCTACAGACACCTACATACATCAGGGGTTCTGTGAGGTCAGGAAGTTTCAAAGATTACAGGGTTTTGGGGGTTCTATAAGGATCCCGAGGTCAGCTGTGTGTGCTGCACTCACCTTTGACCCTGGGGAGCCACGAGAGCCACGGTCCCCTTCATTCCCAGAACATTTACACATGACGTCACAGCATTCACGATTTGACACAGAGTCCTGGAGAGAGAGACAGAGAGTGTGTGGGAGGTGTTTAGAAGATGACAGTAATAATGAAGATGATGATGATGATGATGATGATTTTCAGAACAGCAACCTCACTCACTGCCAGCCATTTTAGAGCATTTTGACTGAGGTGAAGTCTGCAACTCTAAAAGCGACTTTTTGTCATATTTGCTAAAGCTGTCACTATGTAAGGACAGCTTTATATCAAACTAGTAGTTTGTGAGAAAAAAACAATGTTAAAAAACATAATTGACGTATATATACGTCAATGGCCGTGAATGGTTGGATTTGAAATGATGTATATGTACGTTAATGGCAGTTAGTGAGTTAACACTGGTTATACTAGTCTAAACTGGTTTATACTGGTTTTACTGGTTTTACTGGTTTTACTGGTTTTACTGGTTTACTGGTTTTACTTGTTTTACTGGTTTTACTAGTTTTATTGGTTTATACTAGTTTATATGAGCTAATACTGGCTATTACTGGTTAACACTGGTTTATACTGGTATTGCTCAGTGAACAGGACACAGAGGAGTGTGTTTCTGACTTACGATCTGTTTGAGGATGGAGCTGCTGACGCTGGGCATGCCGATGCTCAGAGGAAGGTTGTAACCAAAGCCTCGGCCAAACTCCAGCATCTGCATCTGGTAGGAGTCCCTGACCCCCTCCAGAGAGACCACCAGCAGAGCACTAACCCCTACCACACACACACACACACACACACACACACACACACACACACACACACATATAACTACACGCACAGCTGCACACACAGGTTAAACACTGAGGAGGAGGAGTTTACCAGACTGTCGCAGCAGGTCTGACTGATGCTCCAGCTTCATCATGTCTTCATCCAGACCATCTGAGAAGATCACCAACACCTGAAGGAGGGGGACAGCACCATCAATAAAGAATGTGACCATGTGACATTGAGACCATGTGACCATGTAACGTTGACACCAACCTTGACGCCGGTGCCCGACTGTGAGCTGAACTTTTGTCTGAAGGACTGCAGCAGGGCGCTGTTGAAGAGTGTGGGCTGGTCCAGCCTCAGCGTCATCACCTTCTTCACCACGTCCTCGCTGTACTCCTCAAAGTTAAAGTCGTAAAGCGTGGTTCCATCAGCGCTTGCTACGCGGTACCCAATGTTGGTCTTGATGGGTTTGTTGTCCAGGCAGCACAGACCAGACACAGACGACACATAGTGGGAGATCTCAGGCAGGAACGTCCTCAGCTTGGGATGACCACTGACCAGAGTCTCCCCTGGAGCCCCACTACGCTGGGAGATATCGAAGCCCATCGCTATGTCGATGCTGCAGCCTACAAGCAGTACAGACAGGAGTACAGACATTAGTCAGAGCTACAGACAGAAAACCAAGCAGCACGTGTTTCATATGCTATGAGTTATTACTGAGTTAGTTACTGAGTTACAGATTGAGTCACTAACTGAGTTCAGAATCAGAATCAGAATCAGAATCAACTTTATTGACCAAGAGTGTATGAATACACACAAGGAATTTGTTTTGGTGACCTGTGCTTTCTCTGATAGTGTAACATTAAATAATAACAATCAACTAGAATAAAGAAAAAAAAAAGAAAAAAATAAGTATAAACATAAATATAAGAGTAGTTAGACTAATATGTGCAAACTAAATAAAAAATAACAAGATAATAATAATAATAATAATAATAATAATAATAATAATAATAATAATAATAATAATAATAATAACGATGAAATAAAATAAAAATACAATAATAATAATAAGATAATAGTGCAGTAGTACAGTGATGAGTAGTGCAGGTGAACATTTAAATTAAATATTATGTACATGAACATTCACAGTGACAGGTTGATCCAGGGTTGTTATGTTTAGTTCCAGGTTATTTCACAGTAACAGAAACAGGTCTGACACTCTATGACTGTTTAGTATTGATCACAGTGACAGCCTGGGGGAAGAAACTGTTTTTATGGCGGGTAGTTTTGGCGTACAGTGATCTGTAGCGTCTGCCGGAGGGGAGGAGTTTAAACAGATTGTGTGCAGGGTGGGAGGAGTCTGCAGTGATGCTACCTGCCCGTTTCCTAACCCTGGACAGGTCTTGGATGGAGGGCAGATCAACACCAATGATCTTTTCTACAGTCCTGATTATCCTTTGTAGTCTGTGTTTGTCTAGTTTGGTTGTAGATCCAAACCAGACAGTGATGGAGGTGCACAGAACAGACTGAATGATGGAAGAGTAGAACATGATCAGCAGCTCCTGGGGCAGGTTGAACTTCCTCAGCTGACGCAGGAAGTACTTCCTCTGCTGTGCCTTTTTCCTGGTTGTGTCTATGTGGGAGGTCCACTTCAGGTCCTGTGAGATTGTGGATCCCAGGAACCTGAAGGAGTCCACGGTAGCCACTTTGCTGTTCAGAATGGTAAGGGGGGGGGAGTGGGGGGGGATTTCTCCTGAAGTCCACTACTTACTACTTAGTTACTTACTGAGTTAAGCTGGTGGTTAACTTAGTTGCCTTAGTAACTAAGCAAGTTACTAAGTAAGCTGGTTTTTATCCATGTAACTAAGTAATGTATATGAGAAACTTAGTATTTTAGGTATTTAGGTAATAAACTAAGTGGGTAACTAAATCATCAACTAAGTGTGGCCATACCAGCCAGTCATTGCCTGATTTTGTTAGATCTTTGAAGCTAAGCAGGTCTGGGCCTCGTTAGTAGTTGGATGGGAGACCACTGAGAATTTCAGGTGCCACAGTGAGGGATATCGGAGAGGCAAAGTAATTATGTTCAGTAACTCAGCAAGTAACCAAGATTTGTTACTAAGTAAGTGAGTAACTAAGTAGGTAATTAGGTAAGTAACCCAGTTATACATTTAAAAAACTAAGTAAGTGAATAACTAAGTAGTTGAGTAACTATGTAGGTAACTAAGTACTAGGGATTGGTGAGAGAAGCTTAGGTCTTCCACTAACCTGTGGTCTCGCTGGGCGTGGACTTGCAGATGGTGTCCACCACCCTCTGTTTGATCTTCTCCAGGCTGGTGAAGTCCTGCACGGTGAACAGCTTCTCTGGAGAACGGGTGACCTGCAGAAGCTCCAAGTCGTGGACATTTCCGATGCCAATGACAAAAACCTCCACTCCCCGCGCCCGCAGTCGCTCGGCAGCGTCCGCCACGTCGTCCTCAGACTCTCCGTCGGTGATCAGCACCAGGTTCTGAGAGACCAGCGACGCCCGTCGGCTTCCCCGAGACTCCTCAAAGTGATCCAAGATGGCCTCGAGGGCGCGGCCGATCTTGGTTCCTCCCCCCAGCTGCTGCATCTTCAGCACGTGCTCGAACACGGCCTTCTCCGTGAAGTACTGGTTCAGGTAGAACTCCTGCTGGAAGTCGCTGCTGAACTGGGCCACGCCCACACGGACCAGGTCTTCACCGACTTTGAAGCTGCTCACCAGGTCCATGGTGAACTTCTTCATCAGCGTGTAGTCAGTGGAGGCAATGCTGCCGGACTGATCCAGGAGGAAGACCAGGTCTGCTTTCTGCTTCTCACACACTGCACAGGGAACACAACCAACACATGTCATTGAACCGCTCTGATTGGTTCAGAACCAGAAAACACAAGTGAGTAAACTTACAGTATCATCTAAAGAACACAACATGATCTGAACGTATGAACATCAGGTGTTTATGATGATAATTGAAGCCTACACTACACTACATCTACACGTGTCCATGAATGCAGAGCTGGAAGCTGGTGTTTGCTGTTTTTAGACCCCTCCCCTCAGCCTCTGAGCCTGGTCTGCATTTAGCAGGAAATAGTTTCAGATCTAAGAAATCAATGCTGAGGGTCAGGGGCGGAGCCACAAGGACATGAAAACCACACCAAGCAACAAAAAAATGACAAGCAGAAACTCAAAAACTTTGTAAATGAGTGGCCCTGCTGACCCTTGTCTGGTTCTTTGTTTCCGCTGTGATGATGGCCTCACTGAAGAACATTCTCACATTCTTTTCTTGAACACTTACAGATTGAGAGCCTCACAAACACAGAGTTAAGGGTTAACAGATGGAGTTCTGAGACAATCATGGCCGACCATCAGGAGATCAGGAAAGCTTTGGTTTAAATCCCCCCTTTAAACCCCCCCCCCATCCCTGGAAAACAACCATTTTTATCAATGAATGAATGTAGAAATATTATTACTACTCCAACCTTTAGGGGTTTTGCACATATTGACGTGTGATTACGTCACACATTTCTGAGCTGTTTGAGGAGAACCGGAGACTGGCAAGAGAAGAGTCGCCATCAACCCATCCACCGGCTCCCCCCCCACTGTCCCCAATGTCTGTCTCTAGTGTCTGTCCCTAGTGTATGTCCTAGTGTCTGTCCCAATGTCTATCCCACTATCTGTCTCCAGTGTATGTCCTAGTGTCTGTCCTAGTGTCTGTCTCCAGTGTCTGTCCCACTGTCTGTCTCCAGTGTCTGTCCCACTGTCTGTCTTGAGTGTCTGTCCCACTGCCTGTCCCCAGTGCTCAAATTGGTGTCATCATAATGCATTAGATTTACATAACACTCTATTTGAAATACTCAAAGCGCTTTACATGGCATTATTCTTTCACTCCACACTTAGTGGTGGTAAGCTACTATTGTAGCCACAGCTGCCCTGAGGCAGACTAACGAAAGCGATGCTGCCATAGTGAACCATCGGTCCCTCCCACCACCACCAAAACTCACTCACACACCACATTCATACTAGGAAATGTAGGTGAAGGACACAATGACAATGACTTGGCTAGAGTGGGATTCAAACCCCCGACCCATTGGTTATTGGATGACCCATTCTACCACTGAGCTACGGTCGCTCCTTCCATCATAAACCCCTCCCTGGTGGCTTTATGTGGTCATCATCGACTTTGATAGACAAACAAGAAGAAGAGTGTGTGTGTGTGTCACCTGCTTTGGTCGATTCACAAAGAACCTGTGAGATGTTCATGTGGAGCGTCTCCAAAGCGTCAAAGTTGTCCACGTAGAAAACTCGGGACGCGTCGTTACTGGCCATGATCTCCAGCTGAGTCTTGTTGGCGCCCTCGACTCCGATGCCGAACACCGTCACACCTTTCTGTCTCAGCGCCACCGATGGCGCCACCAGGCTGTTTCTGTCTGTGGCATCGCCATCCGTGATCACCATGAGGATCTGAGGCACCTGGAGCGCATGCCGCCCGCCGTGCCGCGGCTCGAAGTACTGCAGGCAGTAGTCTAGGGCCTTTCCCGTGTAGGTGTCTCCGTACGGAGGCCTGAGCACCGCAATGGCATTGGTGACCTCCTTCTTGGAGCTGTGCTGGTTCAGGGTGAAAACGGAGTTGGGCTCGGTGGAGTAGAGGATGACGCCAAAGCGCGTCAGGTTGGTTCCCACCGTGGTTTGGTTGACCATGGACACCATGAACTTCTGCATGCTCCTGAACTTCTCCAGAGTGATGCTGGTGGAGCCATCTACCAGGAAGATGATGTCCGCCTTCTCTGTCTTCTTACAGTCTGAAACGGACAGAGGACGGACAACAGCAGACGGACGACAGATGACAGAGGACGGACGACAGGGGAAGGATGACAGAGGACGAACAACGAAAGACGGACAACAGACGACGGACAACAGAGGAGGGACGACAGGGGACGGACGACAGAGATAAATTTGTCCAACTATAGCGAACCATCACCCATCCATCCATTCATGCACCATCTATCATCCATTTATCCATTCATTATCCATCCATCCATGTATCATCCCTCCATCATCCACCTCTCATCATCCATCCATACATACATCATCCATCTCTCCATCATCCATCCATCCATCCGTCCTTCCTCACCTCTCTCTGGGTCACACAGCTCCAGGGCGACCTGACTCTCCAAGTCCTTGAGAGCATCAAAGTCTCTCTCTGTGTACATCTTGTCTGGTGAGCCGCTGATCTCCAGCAATTGGGTGGTGTTGGCATCCACCACCCCGATGGCATAGATCACCACTCCTTTGGCCCTCAGTGTGGCCGCTGGCCCTTTCACTTCATCCTGAGCCTCCCCGTCTGTGATGACCACCAACCGCTGCCTCAGGCCTGGGCGGCCTCCCTGGGCCAAGTCGAAGTACTGAGACACCAGAGCGATGGCTTTCCCTGTGTCTGTCCCTCCACCGATCTGCTGCATGCCATCGATAGCGACCGACATCTCCTCTTTGCTGAAGAAGCGGTTGAGGGGGAACTCGAGCTGCTGGGTGGAGCTGAACTGCATGACACCCACGTGCACCTGGTCAGGGCCGACCACGGACTTTCCAATGACAGACTTAATGAACTCCTTCATGATGTTGTAGTCCTTAGGGTAGATGCTGCCGGAGCTGTCGACAAGGAACAGGAGGTCTCCTGGGATGTCTTTGCAAGCTGTGGATGAAACAATGAAACTCTGAAGACCTTAAACAAAGGGTCTGGTTTCAACCTGTGGGTCGGGACCTGCTATCGGTCTGACTACTTGTATTTATTATGAATAGAGTGAGACTCTGTTTATTTGTCATTTATTTGTTTTGATATTTGTTCATTTGACAGTGAACTTAAAATGTACCTATTATTAACAGTATTCATGTATTTAAAGTTAATTTGTCATTAGTTGTCATTGTTTAATTTTGTCCATGCATTGAGCAGTGTTTGTGTAACTGTTGTTTTGTGTGTCGGGCTTTGACGCTCACCGTCTGGAGAGCAGATATCCGTGATGATGTCATCCTTGATCGGCTTCAGTGCGTCAAAGTTGTTGACGAAGAAGGTTCTCCGTTTGTCCCCGGCAATATCTAGAAGCTCCTCGTGGTCGGCGTTTTTCACTCCGATGGCATATACAATCACTCCCTGCGCCGCCAGCTTCTTTGCAGGAACCGCCACTTGGTCTGTGGACTTACCGTCGGTGATGACCACCAGATACTCAGGCACTTTGTGCCCACGGGTCCTCATGGCTTTCTCGAAGAGGGGATCCATGAAGGCCAACGCCTTCCCCGTCTCTGTCCCACCTCCCACCTGCTTGATGGCCTCCACAGCTTTCTCCAACACTTTGGCATCCGTGTACGTAGTCAGGTCAAACTCTAAGTTGGGATCATCAGCATACTTGGCCACGCCCAGCCGCACGTGTTGCGGGCTGATCCGGAAGGTGTGCAGGAACTCTATGATGAACTTCTTCATGTCATGGAAGTCATTGGGCCAGATGCTACCGGAGTGATCGATGAGGAAGAAGATGTCCGCTTCATCCGTCTGCTGGCAGCCTGCCAAGACAAAGCAAAGGTTTTCAGGATGCCAACCTTTTACTGTCCTCCTCCCTCAGTCCGTGAGACTTCAGAGGAGAGTCAGTGGAAAAAGGTCAGGGCATCAGGGGTTGGTGTTTGAATCCACTGTGGGACATTTGACTTCCCTAATGTGTGCGAAGAAGCTAGGCTAAAGCAAGCACTCATACCTTCTTTGATGCCGGACCTCCTGGTGCTGACGGACATGGCCTGGCGGATTACGTTGTGGCACAGGATCTTCTGCAGACTCTGCTCCAGAGACTTGAGTTTGGAGAATGTGTCTACGATGAAGACGTGTTTATTTGGCGGATGCGATGCCATCTCCACTAGCTGAGCCTCGTTGGCATCCTTTACTCCCACGGCGTAAACGGTGACTCCAGCTCGCCGCAGCTCGGCGCCTGCCTGGGCCACGTCATCCTGCGACTGTCCGTCTGTGATCACCACCGCCACCTGCTGGACGCCCTTGTCCCTGCGGCTGCCTCGGCTCTTTACGAAGACGTTGTCCTTGGTGAACTTGAGCGCAGCGCCGGTGTTGGTTCCCCCGCCGCGATATGGCAGGATTTTAATGAAGTTCAGCAGCTCGGTCTTGTTGTTAAAGGTGTTGAGATAGACCTGCGCCTCTGACCTGTCGCTGTACATTACGATGCCGACACGGACCCGATTCTGCGCAACCTCCAAGCCGCTGACGATGGAGTGCAGGAAGGTGCGCACGAGCTGGAAGTTTGGAGTAGTGATGCTTCCCGACTCATCCACAATAAACACGACATCTGCCAGTTTGGCTGCTTTGCAATCTGAAACCAACCAGCAACAATTAGAGGCGCCACCTCTGATGTCAGACTCATGCAATTATCTCATTGGATAGAAAATATCCACCAAGCTTTTACTGCTGTAGCTTTTGGAAAAGTTCCATAACTAACCTCCGATGTCTTAGCTAAGGCTAACATTCAAGCATGCCATCTTTCATTGTCTAAGTCTCGACTGTTTCATTTGCTATAAGGCACATCTTATGCAATGATGCATTTTAATGTACATTTTTCAGGCGGTGGCATGAATGACTAGTTAAGCTTGTAGTTTTATACTGTGTGAGTGATTCTGATTTATAGGCAAAAAACTGCTTTTCATTTCCGTTAAAAAGTCTCAGATCTACAAATTCTATTCTGTCAGATGTTTCCTGTTTAATAATTGTCTGCAGAAAAACGATCAGTGAACTTTGATTAAAATGAGTTTAGAAAAGCAGCAGTAACATTTCTTGTGTGAAAATATAACGCTAAGCACTATGTTGATAAGAACATGAAAAGTCTGCTCACCTCCTGTGAGAATGGTCTCCACCTCCTCTTGCTCGATGATGCCTCTCAGCTTGGGCACGGCGGTGCTGATGGACTGGTACAAATATGGCGGTGTGGCGATGAGGCGCATCTCAGTAATGGAGCCTCCGATGCCGATCCCCACCACGGTCACGCCCTCGGCTTTCAGCAGACGAGCCTGTTTGTACATGGAGTCATCCGATGCCTTCCCACTCAGGAGCACCAGGACCTGTCGGTAGCCCTGATCCGCTCGACTCCCATGCTCAGATGTGAAGAGATTGTGGGCGGCGTGCTGCAGCGCGGCGCCCAGGTTCCTGGGTTCATTGGGTTGGATTTTGCGTTGACGGAGACGGCGAACGTTGGACTGAAGCTCATCTTTGGTCTGGTAGGTGTTGAGGTGGAAGTCCACCTCGGTGTCCCGGGCGTACTGAGCGAAGCCCAGGCGGTGCATGGAAGAGCTGAAGCTCAGTTGGTTGAGCAGCCGCAGGATGAGCGTTCGGATCTGCTGAAACTCTGTGGCGGGGACACCGGCATCCACCAGGAAGAAGATGTCTGCGAACTTCTCTGAGATTGCTGGAAAAGAAGCAAAAGATCAGTGAGCTTGTGTGAGCCACACCCCCTTTGACTCCTTCACACAAACATCTGAACTCAAAGCGAGACACTCAGAGAAGGGACGGAGACAGAAGAGGAGGAGTTGCCAGGTTGGAAGCAGCTCCAGCTTCACCTAAAAAGGAATAGCATGACGAAACAGAATTCAGAAATAGATGAAATTTTGGTGATTTATTGACAGTAAATCTAAGCTAGAGCAGGAAGAGATCCCTGGATGGAGACAATGTAGAATCAGATCTGTGTTCACCTCAGCTAAAGATGTAGCTGAGGAAGCTCTGTCTGCTTTGTCCAAAAACACATTCAGGCTATACTTTGGAACTGTTCCACCTCCTGCTTGAATGTTCTTCTATACACAGCAGCTACTTTATGTCTGTCGTTCACAAGGAACAGACGGAATAAAACATTCCAGGAAGGAAGAAGTCAGGAGTCAGAGGTCAGAGGTCAAACACGGTGCTGTGTGTAGGACCATAACTGTACTGATGAAGCAGCCTTAGTGATGAGGTTACACTTGCTAAAGCTAACATTAGCCCACCTGATTTACAGTGAAAAATATGAAATGTGTGATATTGTTTTTAAACATGTAGGTGAGGGTTTAGTCCGTGTCGGATATGAATTCCTGATTTTACAAGTTGGTGGAAAATAAAGACCATTCTCATGTGCGTGCTTGCTGATGTCAGAGATCAGAGTTGCTGCTAATGCATTCCAGGGGCTTTAAGTGGGTTATCTGAACTGGTTTCGCTGGAAACAAACTTCAACGTGTTTGTTGTATGCTGGTGTAATGGCTCACCTTGTCTCTGGTCCTCCATGGACACGCAGACGGTTTGCAGCAAGCCATCGCTCAACCTCTGCAGGGCCTGGTAATTGTCGATGGTGAAGAGAAAGCGCTGTGGCGGCCGGTTGGCGATGGACTCCAGCTCCTTCAGGTTGGCCTGTCCCACCCCGATCCCGAACACGATGACCCCACGCTGCTTCAGGCGCTGTGCGGGACCCACTACGTCATCGGTGGAGTCTCCGTCTGTGATGACCACAGCGATCTGAGGCACTCGCTGCGCGGCCCGGCTGCCGGCGTCCTTGGTGAAGTACCGGGACAGAATGAAGTCCATGGCCTTGCCGGTCTGGGTTCCTCCGGTTCTGTAGGGGAGTCGGTCCACCTCCTGCAGCAGGCTCTGTTTGTCCTGATGCTCCTTCAGCAGAAACTCCTGGTGTGGCTCGTCGCTGAACTGAGCCACTCCTACTCGCACCTTGTCCGGGCCCACGTCCAGGCCCGAGATCACGCTGCGGAGGAACCCGCGCACCTCCTGAAAGTTGTTGACACCAATGCTGGATGAGCCATCCACTAGGAAGACAATGTCCGCCACCGAGGCTTTGGCACATTCTGGACAGAACAAAGAGACAGTCAGTGTGTGTGTGTGTGTGTGCGTGCTGTTGTTGAGTACTGACTAGTTTGTTCAAGTCGATCAGAATAACACTAGAATGTTTAAGTGAGAACTGTAACGTTTTCACTTGTTTTCAGCTGCAGTGAAGGTCATAGTACCTGTTCAGCTCTCAGCTAATCACTGATCAGTTCACTGATCACCTGATCATTGATCAGCTTCAGTTTGTTCATGACGTGTGTCTGTAGTTTTGTAGCCAGTGACTGTGTCATGCTCTGTTTCACCTCTTTTAACTTTAATAAACATGTTTGAGTTATGTGATACATCCAATAATATCTCAGGCTGACACGAGCATCAGGCGTCCTACATTACATCAGGTGTTTCCTCAGAGGGTGCACCATGGACCATGGACTGCTCCCAGTCCGTCCCTCTGCATCAGACTGGAAACCAGTGAAGAAGTCCTTCTCTTGTTTTGTACTGATCTGATCTCACGTCCTTTCTACAGGAAGCAGTGAAGGTCCTCAGGGTGTGGCTGGGCATGGCTGGGCGTGGTTACCTGGGGACAGCTGCAGCAGCTGCCTCTTGGCCTCCTCCACGGTGGTGCACAGCGTCTGCACCATGCTCTGGGAGATGCCCTGCAGGGCCTGGAAGTCGGACACGCTGTGGACGTGCTGCTGGTGCGGCTGGCTGGCGATCTCCTGCAGCTGCTCTTCGTCGGCATCCTTAATGCCGATGGCATACAGCACAATGCCCTTCTTCTTCAGCTGCTCAGCGTGAGACGCCACGTCATCCTGAGATTTTCCGTCAGTGATCACCACGGCGATCTGCGGGACCTTGAGGGCCGTGCGGCTTCCTGCCGTCTCCACGAAGTGCTCCCTCAGCATGAAGTCCAGGCCCAGGCCGGTCTGCGTGCCGCCGCCCATGTAGGGCAGCTTCTGGATGTAGGACAAGATGTCGACTTTGGTCTGGAAGGTGTTGAGCAGGAACTCGGAGCGCGGTGTGGTGCTGTACTGCACCAGGCCGATCCGCACGTGCTCCGGCCCAACGTCAAAGCTGTTGACCAGTGTAGACAGGAAGCGCCGGATCTGCTCGAAGTTCTCGGTGCCGATGCTCCACGAGCCATCCACCATGAAGACGATGTCGGCCACGGCCTCCTGGGTGCAGACTGAGGAGGGAAGGTTACCGTCACACCTCTGAAAGGCCAACGTGCTCACACGTGCTTGTGAAGCGTGAAGCCACGCAGCTGCAGGCATGAGCGTGAGGAAAGAAGCGTGCATGTTCACGGGGGTGGAGTCACAGTCACAGCTGCTGCTTCTGGTTTTCACACCTTAATCTGAACCAGTTCATTAAAGCCCACTGGTTTCAGGTCCCTTTGTCTGACTGTGTTTCTGTCTGTGTGTCAGTCCCTGTGTGTCTGTATGTGTGTCTGTGTCTCTGTGTGTCAGTCTATCTCTGTGTCTGTCACTGTGTGTGTGGGGGTGTGTGTGTGTCTGTCCTTGTGTCTGTGTGTGCGTGTGTGTGTGTGTGTATGTGTGTGTGTGTGTGTTGGTCTTTAGTTGGTCTTTGTTCTGGTTTTGTTCAAGGAGTTGGAACCAACCACAGGTCTGAGAGGGGGCGGGGTTAGGGGGCGTGGCTAGGGGCAGTACCATGTCTATTATTGGTATGTAAGTGTTTTCATGTGTTTGGATCTCTGTCAGCAGAAGGTTCTCAATCAGTTTTACAACCCCGTGTGCTGCAGCGTGACCTGGAACTGAACCTGGACCTGATGCTGGTGTCCAATCTGAGCTTCTTCACTGGGTCTAATAATGTGCAGCAGATGAGAGAGCAGCAGAACCTCACACCTTCATCAGTGAGATTGTGAGGTGAAAAGCTTGAGAGCTTCAGGCAGCGCAGGAATCACTTAGACCTCAGGAGGTGTGAGAACCTCTGAGGAACATCTGAAGAACATCAGAGGAACATCAGAGGAACCTCTGAGGAACATCAGAGGAACATCAGAGGAACCTCAGAGGAACCTCAGAGGAACATCTGAAGAACATCAGAGGAACTTCTGTGGAACATCAGAGGAACATCTGATGAACTTCTGAGGAACATCTGAGGAACACCAGAGGAACCTCTGAGGAACATCAGAGGAACATCTGAAGGACATCTGAGGAACATCAGAGACCTCATGAGGTCTAATGATAAGCTGTGAGGAACATCAGTAAGTCTGAAGCTCCAGAAGAAGGTTTGGTGTCTCATCATGCAACAACTTCCATGTGTGGTTAGTACACTGTGTGTGTGTGTGTGTCACCTGTCCTCTGAGCAATGTTCCCATGGAAACAGGCGGCAGTGATGAGGCAGAGCAGTAGGGCACGCCCCTCCTCCATCAGGGTATCAGATTCAGACCTGAAAAACACACACACACACACACACACACACACACACACACACACACACACACACACACACACACACACACACACACACACACACACACACACACACAGTTGTTTGTTTTATATATTCTGTTCAAATAAAACCTCTGTAAACTTCCATACCTACTACTTATACATATGAAACTGTCTGATACTGGCCAAGATGCCATGATATGTAGCAGTAATATGAGCACCTGTCCCTTTGGAGGTCTCTGCGTGGGCCTGATGATGGCTCCATATCCAATGCTATTTTATAAATCTGCTATATTTTAGTGGTTTATTGAATACTGCTTTTGTGACATATTTTTGTTACAATATATTTATATATATATGTTTTTTGGGGGGGGGAGTTATACCTAACACACACAAAACAAACATGTATAAATGTTAATAAAATGTCAATATAGAGTGAATAGAATCATGGGGACACTGGACACCTTAAGACTTGGTGGCAGCAAAATACATAGTTTAAAGGTCACGTCATGCTATTTTTCATCTCCATTTGTTCTAAGAACCCCTAAAACATAGTATTTGAGGTTTATTTTCCCAAACTTGCCTGTTTTCCAGAGTTTTAGCCTCTGAAAAGTCACTTTCTGACCAACTCTACACAAACGTACTTATGCATATTCATGAGTGGGCGTGTCTATAGACGGGACAATGACTTCCTCCAGAGCCATGTAGAGAGAGGTGCGACCAAAAAGTCCAAAATGCTTCACCGTCACGTGATTCATGTAAGACTGAATTTTGTCCCAGAAGTTAGTGGTGGGCCATTCAAATTCATTGATTCCTAGTGATATAAGTGAGATTTTTGGTCTTTTGTGATCAATAACTGCATTGATTGACAATATTTATAGAGTACACAGTCATATGTATGTGTATATACAATATATGTTTATGTAGTTCAAGCCTTTTCTAACATCCCACACTACAAAATAAGTCATAAAAGTATAACTGATAAGTATTTTCATTCCAATACAAATGATCTAAAATGTTTAAAGAGCATTTTCACTGCCCTGTGTGTGTGTGGAGCTAATATGTCTCTGATGCCGTGTCCGATCGAACTGAAACTTTTTTAACAACTTCCACAAAGCCAGAGTGTGTGCATCCATTATTTTCTACTTATTTGGTGTTGAAAAACATTTATTTTCATTTTATTTTGACCGGAGAGGGGGAGGCGTGTCTAAGCCGCTCAGATGTCACAAGAGTAACATCTATTACACTTTGTTCCTGCATGTTTTTACACATGTATTAGCAAGCAAGCCTGCCTAAGAAGGTCCTTTTTTACCGACTTGCTTTTTCTTCCTATTGGTCGGGTGGGTGGACAGAGGTACAAACACCGCAGCGGCCTCGTCGGGTCGCCGCCCGCCTCAGACCACTTCTAGAGTGCCAGGCTTTCAGCCACAATTTTTTTGACCCGCGGGGCAACTTTTCAGCCCTGAAATATCGCTCTAATGAGCTCACCGCGCGTCACCAGTGGACACACGGCCACAACATCAAGTACCCCCCCCCCCCTCCAGGACCACTACATGGTGGCCATGGAGGCGGAGTTTGAAGCCCTCCTGGGCATGCCCACAGCAGACTGGAGAGACAGCCTCATTCTGGGCTAGACCCAACCCGGGGATGTGTGAGCCCAAAGCCCCCCCGGCCCCCCCTGTTGTCACCAGACCATACTCATTGGTTACCAAGGCTACCATGGCGACCATAGCAGAGCCAACAGGGGATTGGCCACTATTGAAATTCACTCCCATCCAACCCAAACAGTTTCACCAAAACACCAGAGGACCCCACGGCCCCTCCCTCTGGGGGAACTCATCAACATAGAACCAAAATCAAAAACATCCAATAAAGATATATGTTATGTTAGTTGATAAAATCTGAACAAAGTATATTTTATTTTATTTTTATTTTTTAGCTCCCCCCTTGAGGGTTTCACACCTTATTGTGGTTCAGGGGTTTGTGTGCCTCAGTGACCTTCAGAGCTATACCAGCAGGAGCTTAGTCCTCAGGTGGGACACCCATGGGCAGGTGTGAAGGAAGAGACTAAGGTCAATAGGTTGGGGTTGGACACATCGCTACCAATGAAGAAATAATGTTTCTATAAACACAGGGAAACAAAGTGCAGGAGCGTGTACGTATGAACATTTCTGACCCCCCACACACACACACACACACACACACACACACACACACACACACACACACACTTTAGTGTTTATCAGATGATGAACTAATTATAATAATTAATAATAATAACTAGTGACTGTGGGTCACTGAATGTGATTCATAGTTTAGAGTTTTACAGGCTACAGTATCAGTGTATCATACATCAAAGTGTCCCTCAGAGGACGTGTGTGTGTATTTGTTCTCTGAGTGGGAGTGTGTGTGTTTATATCAGCAGGTGCTGTGAACGTGTTGGTCGTCTGCTTATAATAAGTTCAGCTCTGATTGCTTCATGTGTGTTTGTCATGTGATTAGAAACAGAGCCTGAGTTTATGTAAAGGATGGAGACCTCCCGCTGTGTGTGTGTGTGTGTGTGTGTGTGTGTGTGTGTGTGTGTGTGTGTGTGTGTGTGTGGTCTGACTCACTCCTGATGGATGGAGGTATAGCAGCACATTTGTGCCACACTTGTTTGTCTTTCAGCGCTGCACAGCAACACACACACGCACACGCACACACACACGCCAAAAGGCTAGTTTTCATCTGTAGTCCTAGGCCAGATGTACATTAGGCACCCTGAAAATAGTTAAAGCTATTGATTATCACATGGATACAATAAACATTACATGTGCTGCAGCAGCAGGAATAAAACACCAAAACAAAGAAACAAAAAAGACATCATGCACTAAAGTGGGAAAACAGCTGGAGACAACAGGACATAAGGCACAAGTAGCAGTTCATGAAACAACTAGAATCAGTATTAAAAGACATAATCAATAACATTAGTCAGTTATAATACAAGGCTTAAAAAGGAGAGTGAACATTCAAATGCAGAAATATAGAAATTAGATAAGAACAAACAAGACAAGAAAGCAGCGGCGAGTGTTCAGCATGTTTGATTGCTAAGGAGCCAACGTTTTAATGATGAGCGGAATACATTATTATTATTATTATTATTATTAACTATTGATTTCTCTGATTGGTGTTGGAATGTTGTTCCATTCTTTTGAAGCTTTAACAGAGAAGGCTGAGAGACTAAACACAGAATCCTCCAGATGTTCCTCTAGTGTTGGACCTTACGCTCAGAAACTCACTGAGAGAGGGAGGAGCCAGGCCATGAAGGATTGTAGATGCTGGACAGTTATTTGTGAACTTAATGAGAATTTTCCAACCTAGTAAATTGTATTTTGACAGAATACTGCAGTGATGAAAATGACGTGGTTTCTTATCCAGAACGTTAGGTGTTTGTTTGTATTGGTTTTAAAGTGGTGTGGTTGACCTGGGACCAGCTGGTGAGACAGTAAGTCATACATGAAAAGATCATTGAATACATAAACATGTTGGCTGCTCGGGTGGACATTGAGTTTCTGATGAATCAAAAATTGGACAAATTACATTTTACTTTCTTGAGAGTTTTGGTGATATGATAATTAACATTGAGTTTGGAGTCTATGAGAATACCGAGATACTTAAGTTCTGTAACTATTTGAAGTTTTTCACCAGCTGTGGAGTTGGTAGTTTTAGTAAAAAAAAAAAACAGTGACTTTCTTGGTGACATTTAAGTGAAGGCTGCACTGGTTTAGCTATTCACTGACCTTGACTATAGCGTTTGTATGTTTAGTTGCTACTGCTGTTTTTGGTGGCCCATGTTTGTATGGAACTGTGTCGTCTGCAAACATTTGGATTTTTACTTCTGGGCACACAAGTGGTAGGTCATTAATATACATGCAGAACAGAAGAGGGCCCAGGATGGACCCTTGGGGCACTCCAGTGAACAAGTGAAGGGGTTCAGACTGATAGCTGCCAATATGGACGGTTTGTGATCAATGGTAAAGATAAGATGCTACCCACTTTAGAGCATTATCGGAAAAGTTGAAATGAGAAAGTTTGGAGAGTAAGATTCTATGATTAACAGTATCAAAAGCTTCCCTGAGATCTAAAAACAGCTCCAACAACATTGTTCTTGTCAAGCAACATGTTACGACCCCCTCTAGGATGTCAGGTCAAGGCTTGAGGGGCCGCAACATAAACAGGATGCCACACAGAGAGCAACAATTATCAAAAATATTTAACAAAATCCTAAAAGTACCAACAGAACAAACTAAAAGGGACTGGAGACCCTGGCCAAACTGAACAAAAGTAGGGAGGACACTGGGCCAACCCTATACAGGGCGGTTGTCCCAGCATCCACCCTCTAAACTACAAAACATACAAAAGACTAAAACTACAGGAACACAAAAAACAGGACTACCAGAAATCTCCAGTCCAAACGAAAATAACAAACCTACAAACATCTCCAGTGAGGAGCTGAAGAACACTC
>NW_021145162.1:1353866-1373866 GCF_900634775.1 Gouania willdenowi
GAGTGGATGGACAGAGGAATAAACATGCAGACTTTTACACAGACTTATTAAACACACACAGACCTCAGTAAACATGGTAAACAGAACAGGTTTCACCAGAGGCAGAGTAAATGTGTCCCCGTACTGTACAGACTGTAATATCACCAGTTTATCATTTTACCAGTTGTTAGAGCTTCTGTCTTTACCAGGGAGATCATATTTATTACTGGTGTTGTTTTACTGGGATTTATTTACTGGTGATTAGTTCAGACTAGTACAGTGCCTGTCAGAAGTATGCATTCATGTAGGAGCTTAAGTAGAGTTGTCAATTATGTCCAAATGAGTATGTGTTTGAAGGTTGGATGTACAAAGAGATGTACATACTCTGTACTATGTAGTGTTATAAAGGGGTTTATTTGCATGTGCATGATAAATGTTTGTTGTTTTTTACTCACTTTTATATATTTTTTGTTTGGTGTATTTTTCTGAAATGTATGTTTTTTGGAGTCATTATGTGTATTTTTTATCTTTCAGTTGTCTTTTTGTGCATTTTTTGTATAACTGTTTTTGGTTGCCATTGTCTGGTGTTTAGTTTTTTGTTTTATTTTACTCATTTATTATATTTTTATTATAAATAAATACCGTGTGTGTGTGTGTGTGTGTGTGTGTGTGTGTGTGTGTGTGTGTGTGTGTGTGTGTGTGTGTGTGTGTGTGTGTGTGTGTGTGTGTGTGTTCCCGTGAAATGTTTGAGACTCTGATAACCAAACTCCATAGACATTGTAAATGTCAATCAGAAAAACGACAAAACTGCACAAAATAAAACGTTAAGCTCCAAACTAAATGAGTGAGTAAGTAAATTAAAGTATTATCTACAATTCAACTGTCTTTTTAAAAAAAACAAAAATCATTGTTTGCCTTTGAACCGAGTGGTCAGAGCTTAGCTTCCATGTACGGCACCACAGAGAATCTACAGTTTACCAGATGGAGAATTGAACATGTTGAGTTCAATACTAACTTTAGTGAAACAGTGCGTTAATGAACAACAGTTATATGGTTTAAACAATGGGAAACGTGTCTGTAAAAGACTTGGTAAAATTATCTATTGAAAGAACTTTTGAGATGCAACGACAGCATGGCACAGAGATGGAGAGGGAAGAGGAAGGGGACCCCGTGACCCACGACTTAAAGGAAGTTTGGGATCATGGGAATAATATCAAATAACCATGAAATATTAACTAAAATAACTTTTAGCAGTACAAAAACGTTTTTAATAGTGACTTTTTTTTAACCCAAACAAACCACAACACAGTGACGTCATGAACCTGGAACCGGAAGTAATACCGCGCTCATTACCGAGAGGGCCGTAATCTTAAAGTTAACGTTTTGAACGTTTTGCTACACCAAATGACTCCAGAATAACAGATGCTCACACTTGGGGCGTTTGGAAGCTGTGGACTAAGTTTCAGGTCGAACTCATACCGTGTCGGGGAGATATACGCTCCACACACACACACACACACACACACACACACACACACACACACCTTATACAAACCCTGCGTAAACAAACTCGTGCGGGCATTTAGGAATAGAAAAAAAGAATTGTAATGCAAACATCTTCGTAACGGTTCTGGAACCGGATGTTAGGAACCGGTTCTTGGTGCCCAACCCTAACTACGAAGCAGGATATTAACCATAGAATATGGACGACGCACGCTCTATTGTTAGAGCTCCCCCTGCTGACTGGCTGCTGTATAGGTCATAAGCCCCGCCTCCTCAATGATAACAAATGGGATGTGGGTCAAACTGTAAAGTTAAAATACTCGTCACATCATTTTTTTCCAAAGCTAAACTCTGCTGTGATCATTAGTTATTATCACCTACATTGTGTTCTCGTGATCATTTTTCTGTGAACTTTGTTTTAAAATAAGTTATTTGAGGTTGAAAAACGGGATTTGACGTCATATATGACAATGATTGACAGCCTCTGATCTTGCGTAGCTTCTCTGTGTGAATCATATAAAGAGTTACGTTGTGAAGGGAAGCAGAGACGCCATAAAAAAACAATACATAATTCAAAGATTTTTGTCATTACGTGCATTAGAACATATACAAAATATTACAAATATACAATGACAGAAAACAATAGTGACAATAATATCACAGAAATAGATGTAATGTACAGCACAGGTAGAGGCAGCAGCTCAAAGAGCTTCAATAATTAGGGCCAAAAGTGGTGCAGAGGCCCTATTGTTCCCATAAAGATGATCAAAACACCGTTAAATCCATGGCTTTATATCTAGAGAACAGCGCAGGGTTTATTCGTTCTTTGTTACAGTCGGCCTTTGAAATGTCCTTATTAATAGATCTATGCCTAACAAAATGTTTTATTTTTGTACCATATTTGTTTTATTAACTTTTAAAACTGGGACTATTTTACACTGTGTGCCGCCATGTTGAACTGACATCATTGATGACGTGAATCGTCCTTTCAGTCCAGTGAGTTCTATATGAGGTGAAGCATTCAGGATAATGCCGACCCAAGTAAAATCTGTCTGCTGCAAAGAAGAGAAATACGAAATACGTTGCTTTAGAATGTTCATTTTAGACACTAGCATCACTCTTTGGCAACTCTATGCAGTCATTAGTATCCATAGCAGATATTTGGAGACCAGTGGTGTTTACAACCTTCCTTTGACCCAATGTCTTGAACAATATATTTGACCTTTGGCCTGTCATTCTCAGTCATTTGGCCAAATTCAGAAAGCAAAATGTACCTGAATTTTCAGGATCTAAAAACGCACAACTTTATAATTTTTTTGATTTTTAACTTGAACAGCCACAATGGAAAACATAGTATGATGTTCAGCTAATATGACCACATGTCTGAGACTGTCCATATTCATCGTTTGTGTTGTTTTTGTTCTTTCTGTGCAGGTCAGTAGAAACAGGTCAGTTTCTACTGACACACGTTACAATCTTTGCTTGTGTGTCCAACCTTTAAACATCCAAAACAAAACTCCATTTTCCTTTATGAGAATTATTTTATTCTTTTGTGCTTTTGATTCAAACTTTAAGCACTGATTTGCATCTTGACAAAACAAAGGTTTCAAATAGTTTGGAGCTCAGTTATTGGTCGTCTCCTGTGCTTGTGATGAGGTTTGTCCACGACTGCTTTGTTACGCGTTTCCAAACACTGGGTCAGAGGCAATTTGGACTTGTTTCTCAATACATTTGATAAGATCATTAAACATTGGTCTGTGTCCTTTTATTTCCATTAAGTCTACACCAGACATAGGCAACTGGTGGCCCGGGGGCCACATTCAGCCCTCAGTCTAATTTTATGCGGCCCCTAAAGTAAACACACAACAAAACAAGAGCAAGAATACATTAAAAAAACACAAATAATTACAACATTGTAGTAAAATACAGTAAAAGACAAGAGAAAAACATAGGAAATACTCCAAAAACACTCAAAACTACTACAAAAATCAGCAAAACAACAACAGTAATACACAAAATTAAACACAAAATTGCAGAAAATGACAAAAAAAACTTCACAAAAAGACAAGAAAAATACAAAAAATCCCTCTGCAAACCCACATTACTAACAAACAAGCAAAATAACAACAGAAATACATAAAAATTACTCCCCCCCCGAAAAAAGGCAAAATAACAACACAAATATACAATATGACTCCAAAAAACATATATTTTATCATAAAAATACACAAAGGACTACAGAAATGCACAAAATGTCTCAGAAAAAACAAAACAACAAACATACACAGAATGAGAGAAAAACACACAAAATGACTATAAAAACTCTCTTTTCTTTCCTGCATTAATGCTCAGATCACTCATTATTCTAAATGTTGACATGAATGTTGATCATGTGACCCTTCAATCGAACAAACACATTTTTGTGGCTGCGCTGTGATAAAAGTTGCCTATTTCTGATCTAAAGCAACATTTCTCAGTTTTATTTTCAACACCAATTTCAAAGGCTCTGATAAACGAGTGAAATTGAAGAGGATCACCATCATACACAGGAATCAGAATCAGAATCAGAATCGTTTTATTGTTTTTATTTTACTGTTTTGAACAGGTTCACAATTAGGATTTTTTTTCAGATTAATCATGCAACATGAAACATAAAACATATTACACATAACTTAGATAAATGATAACTATAAAAATGGCTTTATTTGCACATGTTACAGAGCAACAAGATATCATTTAAATGAGAAATGGGATCACAACACAATGAGAGGTGAGGGGAAAAAGGCAGGTTTTGTGCTGAATTCTCTATTTGAGAATAAAGTAGAAAAACTAGAAGAAAAAAACATCTCAGTAATGCATTTGGCAAAACAAAGAGGGTCTGGGGGTGCGTTGTAGGCGGCGGGTTCTGGATGGAATCAGAACAAAAAGTAAAATACATTTTTAAGCAGAAACTGCAGCAGAGATTGAGCGTGTACAACGTACAGGTAAACCTGTGTCTGATGGAAACAGGTCTAGATCCATCCATCCACCCATCCATCCATCCATCCATCTTCATTCCCGTTTAACAGGGTCACGGGGGTCTGCCGGTGCCAATCTCCGGCTCTCATAGGGCGCTGGGCGGGGGTACACCCTGGACAGGGCGCCAGTCCATCACAGGGCGTTCTAGATCTATTGTTGTCATATTCCTACATTTCAAGGACAAAGTTGTGGTTATGCAAAGAGTAAAAACACAAAAGCACAAAAATATTCATTAAGGAGGACTACACAGACGCTGTGAGCCTAAAAATAAAAGAACTTATGCCTAAAAGGAAGACTGCATGTGAAAGAGGTGACATCACCTACATTAGGCATGACTAACTTATCATTCGTCCTCGCTCAGACATCAAGGAGTAAACTATGAATAACTCTATAAAGAAGTGATCTGCACCATAGCTGCTGACTTTCCTGCTTTAAACGCTGAGGTAGAATTCCTCTCACAAACCCTTCGAGCTCAACGTGGGCAATGATGGAATTTCTTTAATCCTGATACTAATTATTTTAACTCAAACTCTGCTAAACTGTTGTGTAACTATTCCTCAGAAAAACACTTTAATAACCTGTTCCATGAGGTTTCTACCTTTCACCTTCAATATCTGCAACAAAAAATCATAATAACCTGAAAACATATTTATCAACTCTGCCACGCCCCTTTACTCTTCTAGCATTTTCTGAAACATGGTTAAATGATGATATTTAGCCTTTTTCCATGATTAAATTATATTTCTATTCACTGCTGCAGAAACAACAGAACAGGAGGAAGTGTTTCATTATACATTTATACCAGTATTAATTCACAAATAGAAAGGATTTGAAAGATGAATTTGACAAAACGTGTAGAATCCAGGGCCCCTGGGAGTCATTATGAACAGTGAAACATATGAGCCTATTTAAAATACATTTAAAATACATTTAAAATACATTTAAAATAAATCCATGGATTGAGATTCACTACTTTATTGTCATATACACTTCAGTGCACACAGCCAGGGTCTGTAACACACAGACATCATCAGTTCTCAGATGAATATACAGTATGTTCTGTTAGTTACACTTTATAATAACGCTATAACAATGATTTGGTCAGATGACATGAACCTGAGTCACTGCATCTACGTTTATGTCACATGACTCTATAGATGGTTTTCACTGACGTCATGTTCTGGGCAGTAACCCAGATGAGCGGCCATGTTGGAGGCAGTTGGAGGTAAACACTGTGATGGATAAACCACAGAAAAGCTCCTGAAAATGTGTAACAGATGCAAAGGCACACAGGGAAGGAAAGGGAACCATATTTGGAAAAGTTAGGCTTTATTGATGGTGCAGATCTATATGAGTCGGCTCCCTCGTCTTAGATCAATGACATTTCCTCCTGGTTTCTGTCATTAGACGGTAAAGGTACTAGTCTGCTGCTGCCATGTCTGTATGATGCTGCATAGACCTCTTTACTCCACCATCACTAGCCTGTCTGATGTTACTACACAGTAACTTCTGTGAAGGTCAACCTGTGTTGATTAGGCCTAAAAATAATCACAAATCAAAAAGGATTTTATTCACCAGGTACAGTTTAAAAATGCAACCGCCTTCATCGAGTCCAAAATACACATAATAGCCTCTGTGTGTCAAAATCATTCCCTAAAATGTTTACAAGGAATTTATAAATTGTGCAAAAATTGTTTTACTTATTATTATTATTATTATTATTATTATTATTATTATTATTATTATTATTATTATTAATAATAATTTTCATTTAATTCTCTTTTTTGTTCTTTTTCTTCTCTCATTTTTATTTTGTATATGTACTGTATGTATCTATATATACAGTATATATATACCACCCGACTCTGATTTAAATACGTTTAATGACACCTTGTATTCAACTATTAAAACTATAAATAAGGGAACATAAATCATGTACATTATTGGGTGACTTTAACATTAATTTGCTTAAAGATCACCAGGTATTCACAACTGACTTTTTGAATATAATATATTCTGTACATTTTTACCCCTTAAACACACTCAGATTACTAGATCATCTGCCTCATTAATCAATAACATACTTTTCAATTCTCTAGACTTTGAAACCACCTCAGGGCTATTGATATGATATATCTCAGATCATCTTCCAATATTCTAGATCATACATATCTACATCCTTTAAAACCTAAAAGCAACAATTCTGTCTGTGGACACTTCAGTTTTAATATGTTTTAGATGCTATTAGTCACGTCTCTTAGGATGAGGTTCTTTGGCTAAAAGATGTCGATGCAGATCATCACCTATTTCTGGCTCACATTAGTTCCTCCTTAGAATCATCTTTTCCTTAATTAACTCTAAATTCAAAATTAAGTCTAAAGGAAAACCTTTGATTACTGAAGATTTAAAGAAATGCTCCCGTAAAAACTCTAGAGGAAAGCTGCAGCAAACTCTTTAAATATAGAAACATATAAGAAATGTAAAAATAAATTCATAGCTGATTATAGAAAAACAAAAAGTTTTATGCAGACAAATGAACCTAATGATAATAAGTCGACCTGGAAACCTGTGGTGATGCGTATGAAAGAAAGAGTTGTTATAAATACAACAGAGTTGTTCATGTTGGTTCTGCTCTGGCATCGACTATTTTGGAAGCAGATGAAACGCCTGTAGCTTCATTAATCGAGAATATCCTTCTTTTAACATTTTTGATCCTCCAACTATACAGGAAGTTTGTAAAATCATCATAGAACTAAATGATTTAGCCCCAGGTCATGATGGCATTAATAATGACTTAATTCAACCATTAACCCATTATTATTTTTAATATATATAAATGATCCACCCACATCTTCCTATATTATTTGCTGATGACACTACTCTTATAATAACTCACAATAACTTTAATCACTTGATTAATTATGCAAATGACGAACTATCGTCAATCTTTAAATGGTTTCAACTTAATAAATTAACACTTAACATAAAGAAATGAAACTTCATGATGTTTTGCAATATAAACAAATATTATCATAAACAACAAGCAAACGTACATTAATGGGTTTGAAATCTTGCAAATCAATACCACTACATTTTTAGGAATATTAGTTGATGAAAAACTGAACTGATCTAATCACACAGATCTTGTTTTCAAAACAACCGTAAAGATGACTGGATATTACAAAACCTTTCATTCATTCCTCTTATATTGTAGCTTTTTATTTCCGTATCTAAATTATTGCAATATGGTCTGGGCAGCCTCATACCCCACCCATCTCAAGAAATGATGTATTATTCAAATAATATATATATATATATTTTATATTGTATCTTTTAATTGGAATGGACCAAATATCAAAATGACATCATCTGCAGATTCATTTCACATTCAAACAAATTTGCTACGTCAGCTCCATTTTTCACAAGTGAAACATCAATCAGACATGTTTATTCATACACAAGTTTATTTACAGTAAGCAAGATGTTTCTGTCACTTTTCAAAGGTTTTTTTTCCTTTGCTTTAAATATACAATCATACCATACAAGACACGGTAATGACAATAACTATTCTCTATATTTACCCTTTGCCCGTACAACACATCATTAATTTAACATATCCTATGGAGACCTTCTGCTCTGGAACCGTTTACCTCCCCCGATAAGGAAAGACAAATATATCTGTATCGTGCTTTTCATACACAAGGCAACTCAGTGTGTTTTACATGATTAAAATGTGCAACAGTAAACATTCAACAGCTTAAAATCAACATTAAAATCATCAGTAAAATCAATTAAAATCATCAACAAACACATGACATCATCATCATGACCATAAATCTCTCTCAATCATACACAGTAGAAAAAAAGTTCCTTTAGCTTTGATTTAAAAATGTTCACATGTGATGCTGACTTCAGCTCTGCTGCAGTTTGTTCCACTTCTTTGCAGCATAACAACTAAACACAGCATCACCATGGTTACTGTGAGCTCTGGGCTCCACTATCTGACCTGTGTCCATAGATCTCAGAGACCTGCTGGGTTCATACCTGACTAACATCTCACTGATGTATTCTGGACCAAACCCATTCACACATTTATAACCAGCAGCAGAACTTTACAGTCTCCTCTGAGGCTGACTGGGAGCCAGTGTAATGTGTTCTGACCTCTTTGTTCTGGATCAGACCTGAGCTGCAGCGTTCTGAACCAGCTGTAGATGTTTGATGAAGACCATTACAATAGTCCAGTCTGCTGGAGATAAAAGCATGGACCAGTTTCTCCTGATCTTTCTGAGTCATTAAACCTTTCACTCTGGAGATGTTCTTTAGGTGGTAGAAGATGTTTTAGTGATAGATTTGATCTGATGCTGAATGTCAGATCTGAGTCAATCAGAACACCAAGGTTTTTGACTTGGTCTTTATTTTCTAAAGATCCAGACTCAGATACTTGCTGACAGCAGTCCTCTTTTCCTTGTTACCAAAGACAATCACCTCCATCTTGTCATGGTTTAGTTGAAGGAAGTTTTCACTCATCCATCAGTTTACTTTTTCTAAACAGTCACACAACACCTCAATGGGACCATAGTCATCTGGGTTCAGTGATAGATATAGTTGTGTGTCATCTGCGTAGCTCTGATAATCAACCTTACAGTTGTGTAAAATGTGTCCTAAAGGAAGCATATAAAGGCTAAACAGAAGAGGTCCAAGAACAGATCCCTGAGGAACCCCACAGGACATTGGTAATCTGTCAGATTCAAAGTTTACAATGCTTACAAAATAACTTTGATCCTCCAAGTAGAACTTAAACCATTACTTTAACATTTAGTCCAACCCATGTTTACAATCTGTGCAACAAAATTGTATGATCTACAGTGTCAAATGTAGACTTAGATCCAATAGAATGAGAACAGATACTTTTCCTGAATCAGTGTTCAACCTTATGTCATTGATCACTTTGATCAGATCAGTTTCTGTGATGTGATGAGAACCAAAACCTGACTGAAATTTATCAAATATTTTGTTGAATGTTAAGAATTGACTCAGTTGGTTGAAGACCACCTTCTCAATGATCTTGGCCATGAATGGAAGGTTCTGATTGGTCTATAGTTAGCCAGTATAGAGGCATCCAGTGTTCTCTTTTTAACAGAGGTTTAACAGCAGCTACTTTCAGGGATTTTGGTACGGTGCCTGATTGGAATGATCAGTTAATTATCTGACACAAATCAGTGATAAATGACTTTACAACAGTTTTAAAGAAGTTTGAGGGTTTTGTGTCAAGGCAACACGTTGATGGATTCAGCTGCTGAACAGTCTCCTCTATTGTTTTTGGGTTCACTGTAATAAACTCTAACATTGTAGTTGACTCCTCCCTCAGTGGTTGAAGCTTTTTGTTATTTTGCTGGTTTGTGTCACACGACGGAACTGAGGCTCAAGCGCAGACAGCACAACAGGAGGCACAGATACAATTAACTGATTTATTCCACAAAACAGAATACAACAGAAAACCTACCAGCGCCCTAAGTGGGGTGGTGGAGAAACTAAGGAAGTGCTGAGCAAACTGAGGGAGACCTAATACTAAGATTAAATAAAAACGATCAGGAAACTACTGACAAAAAAACAGAACCCTAGGTCTAAAGGCATAAACTCAGAATGGGCTAAACTAACAAAGGAAACCTCTGAACCCCAAATGGGCAGGAACACAGAGACGCTTGAGCTGCAGCCAACGTGGACGAAACGAAGGAGCCTGGCACAGGAGTGGGGAAGAACCGGCTGAAGGGTGGAGTGAGCTGAGGGATTCCCGAGGTGATGGTGGTTCCACGTGGGAAGGAGGCAGGAGAGATCCCAGCGGCGGAGAGGGTCAGAGTGAGCAATGTTTACGGTTTGGCGTCAGTTTGTGGTCTGCCGGTGTCTTATGTAGTGGTGTGAATACTTGCAGGTGGGGAGACCACTCCCCGCCGCAGCTGGAAGCAATCCTGACGATTAGAGGTGAGTAGTCCGGACAGTGAGGCATGGAGACCACCAGATGGTGCCAACGGACCAATTCAGGAGATGCCAGAGGTAGAGGGCATGACAGTTTGACCTTATTGATTGTATTTTTTCATTGTAATATACAGTAAATTCATTGCATTTTCCAGCTGACAGTAATTCAGGGGCTATCTGATCTGGGGGGTTGTGAGCTTTTCAATTACAGAAAACAACGTGCGAGAGTTGTTGACATTTTTGGCAATAATTTCAGAAAAGTATTGCTACATAATTATTATGTATAATTAATCGTCCTACTTAAAAGGCAGTTAAAAAAACATCTTATCCATTCATGAATCCTCCTACATTGCACCAATTTACTTCTTGTGTTTCCTTTTTTCTTTTTGATCTTCAATTAATAATTCGTTCAATTTATTTCATTTGTCTTTTGATATTAATATTTGTGAAGTCTATGTATATATGAGTTTCCACTTATATCAAAGATTTATTGTGCATTTCTTTCCTCATGATCTTCTAAGTGTCTGTTAGCCTTTATTGTTTGTATTTATTGAAAGGGGAGGAGCTCTTGTACAAGCCCATTGGGCTTCGCTCCCTCTTTGCACCTTAAATGTTTTTTTATGTGTGCTAAATAAATCAATGAAAAAAATGCCAATGGTAGTGTTTATATTATTAATGTTACACATATTCAGACTCGAGGAGGGACCAGGGTTTTCCGCTGATGTCACTTTTAAAAACTGATGGGTGCAGCTCAGCAGCAGGATCAAAGGAAGGACAGTTCTCTTGCTTCCGCACAGGTGACCCCTGGAATCAATCATGCTGTAACGGACCTCTCTGTGTTGACTATGAAATGTTTCAGCATGCACGCTTAGATAAACAACAATGGATAATATTTCTCCATTCACATGTGACACACACACACACACACACACACACACACAGGCTTAGAATGTGGAAGACTGGGCAGGACTGACTTTAAGTCTATAACAGGGGTCTGCAACCTGTGGCTCTGGGGCCTAATGTGGCCCTTTAACTCTTATACAATGGCTCCCTATAGCTTTAAAAAAAACTATTGCAATAAATAGTTATTTTTTACAGAGACTATTACATTAACTAAAAAAAATCTTCTCTATAAACATTGTGTTCATATAAACTGAGATGTGTAAGAATTTGAAGATGAAAGATACTGTTTTATTTATTAATGTTAATTTATTTTATTTTAAACTGTTTTAAGTTTCCATTTACATGATCAATATTAATCAAATGAAATCAAATCAAACAATATTTATTTAATTTAATTTTAACTGTATAGAACTGTATGATCATGTAAAGCACATTGAGTTGTATTGTGTATGAAATGCCCTACAAATCAATTTGCCTTTCCTAGAATGTAATCCACTGTATTGTCTTCATAGAGAAGGTATTTATGGCTCCAGGAGGACTTTAATCCAGGTGAGATGAGGTTAAATGGTTCTACAGACCCCTGGTCTATAAGAACCACTCCCCTTCCTTGTTCAGGGTCTTTGTTCTTCTTTCAGAACTCTTGGCACTTAGAACCAGCACTGTATTCTATCGAACTTTATAACTTTTAAAAATAATACAAATACTCATTTGCGACCAACCACAATTATCCTGTAATCATTTCACATCTCCACCAAGGGGCAATGAAAAAACCAGGTCAGTTGGACGACCTGGTCTCCAGGGGGAGAAATTAGGACCCTACCTAAGAACAATGCACATATCCTTCATATCATTTTAGTAAAACCAATGTTAGAAACAGTATCAAAGTGACAGACCTCCTCTGTTTCCACACTCATCTCCCAAGCTTTTAACTTATGATTGTTATGGGGTTTTTTTTTTGTATTTATCTTTATTATTGTTGGTTTTCTTTTTCTGACTTGTGTAATTGTTTTAACAACTGTAAAGTGTCTGAGTTTTTGAAAAGTGCTTATAAATAAAATGTATTATTATTATTATCATAATAATAATAATAATAATAATAATAATAATAATAATAGTAATTATTATTATTATTTTTATTGATGGGACAAGCGAGATATCTCAGTGTGAAAAGGACAGTATGAGTTCTCATTTTGAAAAGGTACATTTACGAGGTCCACCATTCACTAACCAGGTCCATGATTCATTTTACAAAGTGTTTATAGTTCTGGCACTTCCTGTGCGCATGTGCAGTTCCGTCACTGCCGGACCTTTTCTACATAAGCGTAATGTGCCTGTGTTCCCTCCGTCACAGGGTGGCCGAGTGCATACCTGTCAAGTACCCCGTTTTGGCCAGGACACGCCCGTATTTTAGACCACTTTCCCACCATCGTCCCATATTTGTATTATCCCATAAATATCCCGTATTTTAATGTAATAATAATTCAAAGTTACATTAAAACATTATTCTGCCTCTTTAAATTGAACACTGTCACTAGCCTCTCGTCTAGAGATTAGAACCAACAGCGCGAACAAACCCGGTGTCACGGTCTGAGTTTACCTCCGTACTGATATTATAACCCTAACCCTAACATAATCCAATAAACAAATAAAACACGTGTCCGTTCACTTTGAAAACAAAAATGAATCATTTTTTTAGCAAAAAATCATTTTTTGGTCGTCCACATGTGTGCGCATGCACATATACAATCTATATACATATACAAGTACGATGTGAACTCGGACCATGACACCGGAAACAACTCAGGAGAGAGATGGATGAATGAAGACTGGTGTAAATACCAGTGACGTACAGTCAGGGTAGGCAAGGCAGGCAGTGCCTACCCAAGGGTGAATTGATATTTTGATTATTTGTTTTAATTATAATATGATTATAAATTATTTATTTTTCTATTTCCAATAGCCTACAGTACCTATAAGTTTGACAGTGTCAGAATTTTGTGCGTTTGATAGCCCAAATGACTAAACATCGCTATTTCCTGGTACGGCAGAGACACGACACAGTCTCACTCTGTTGTAAGGAGGAGGAGGGGCAGGAGGAGGCCACTTCCCTTCTCAAAAGCACGTTGCTCCTCTGCCTCTGTTCCCATAGCGTGTTTTTACGTGTTTGTGCATGTGCAGTCAGTTTCCCAAGATGAAAACCATTTACGTAAAAAGGCTGCTCTCTATGCTGCCTTTGGATGTAACTGCGCTATGCTAAATGCTATATGTAAGTTCACAGTGCATTAGTGAATAGATGCCATGTGACTGCTGCTGCTACGTTCTCTAGCTAGTGGGCGGGATAACACTACAGTCAGGATAACAGCGCTAGAGATGATAGAGAAACTTATTTTTGAGGAAAAACGACATCTTTTAAAAGATGGAGACCAACACCTGAGCTACCAGACCTTCAGCAATGGTAAGGTCAGAACATTGTTGGCACTTTCTACCAGTGACGTGCCATCAGGGTAGGCAAGGTAGGCAGTGCCTACCCAAGGGTGAATTGATATTTGGATTATTTAATTATAATTTATTTTATTTTTTTTATTTTTTTAATTATAAATTATTTATTTTTCCATTTCCAATAGCCTACAGTACCTATAAGTTTGAAAGTGTCAGCATTTTGTGCGTTTCATAGCCCAAATTACTAAACAGCGCTATTTCCTGGAACAGCTGCAGTCTTTTTTTTTTTTTTTTGCTCCGCTGTAAGGCAGAGGGAGGCCACGCCCCCTCCCAAAGGCACGTCGCTCTTCTGCCTCCGTTCCCATTGCGTGATTTTACGTGTTTGCGCATGCGCAGTCAGGTCCCCAAAGTGACATCCATTTACGCGTAAAGGCAGTGTAGAGAGCTGCCTTTGAACGTAACTGCGCTATGCTAAATGCTATGCGTAAGTTCACAGTGCATTAGTGAATAGATGACACGTGACTGCTGCTGCTACGTTCTCTAGCTAGTGGGCGGGTGACAGCGCTAGAGATGATAGAGAAACTTAGTTTTGAGGAAAAACGACAGCTTTTAAAAGATGGAGACCAACACCTGAGCTACCAGACCTTCAGCAAAGGTAAGGTTAGAACATTGTTGGTACTTTCTACAGTGAATGGAACAAAAGGAAGGATTGATTTTGTGGATGCTCCTCACTGAGGATGTTGTTGTTGTCATTTTCTCCATGTTTCTGTGTTTCCAACACAAACAACAGATGTTCTGCCGTGTCATGAGATATATGTTGTTGGAGAGTATGGAGGCTATATTAAATAATTGGTTATGTTTCTTTAATGGTGTTTATGATGTTGATTTTGTTAGATGATAAATACTTGTTCATGTGGATCTTGTTGGGTTTTTCCTTTATATTATGAATTTTATATTTTGATAAGTGCATTGAGATGACTTTGTTGGAAATTGTTTTATACAAATAAAATTGATTTGAATTGAATTAACATTTGACAGCAGAAACATATGAAATTGTCATTGGTGGTCTCCATTTGCAACGTGCCTACCCAGCCCTAGTGGTCACTGCACGTTACTGCTTTCTACAGTTTCCAACACAAACAACAGATGTGCTGCCATGTCATAATATATTTGTTACAAGGCAAAAGGGTTGTGTCATGGCAATCTTAGGACAAAAACACTGTGAGCAATCAGGTTCCAAAAATCAGTTGATTTATTTTCTCTTTAGTCCAAAACAGCAATTGTTCTTCAAACACAAGGAAAGAGTGAGAGAATCTTCAAAAAAATAAATACTCGCACAAAGTGTTCAGCTCAGACCTGCTCAAAGATCTCCACTCCAGGCATGCTGCAGGAGCCATTTCGGCTTCTTTTTTCCCCTTCTCCTTCACTTCCTGCTCAGTTTTATAGGCCTGAGGCTCCTCCTCCTCAATCTCTGCCTCTCATTTTTTTTAATCAAAACTGAACCCTTTATAATTACAATAAAACAAGAATTTAACAAATTATATTAAACACAATTTTTCCTCTTGCAGAACAAATGTTTGATTTATACATGAAAAAGATATTGTTTATTTTTTATTTTTCTGTGAGGGAGCTTTTGCTTCCTAACAATGTTGTTGGGAGAGTATGGAGGCTATATTAAACAGTGTTGGGAACGTTACTTTAATAAAGTCATTAGTTATAGTTTATCACTACTTGTTCCAAAAATTAACTGAGTTAGTAATTTAATTACTCTATAATAAAAGTAACTCATTACCAAGGAAAGTAACTATTTGCGCTACTATTAAAAAAAAAAAAAAAAAAGTTGTTTTATGCAAAATAATTCAGATTTTTAGATGTGTGTGTCGTTATGAGGTGTTTCATTAAATTATAGTTGTTTACAACAGATGTGGACAAAGTCTTCACTCCTGGATATAATGAACACTTCACATGTACGTTCTTGTTTTTGATCATAATTAATATAAAGTAGTGTTTGTATCGTCACCTTAAAAATAACAACTTTTCATCAGATTGTTCCACGCTCACCATCTCTGCTGATTCATCAAATCTGTAGTGTGTGTGTGTGTGTGTGTGTGTGTGTGTGTGTGTGTGTGTGTGTGTGTGTCGGTTGGCACGTCGCCTTAGCCAATCATAATCTCTCACCTTGTTTTTAACCCACCTCCTCACTACAGCTGAGTAAGAATCCAGGGATGTTTTCAGATAAAAGTTTATTTAATCAAACGCACCGTATTTAACGTTCAGTAACGATAACGCCGTTATTTTAAACGCCGTTATTCCAAACACTGATATTAAATCATTGTTTATGTTTCTTTAATGGTGTTTATGATGTTGATTTAGTTTGATGCTAAATGCTTGTTCATGTGGATCTTGTTGGGTTTTTTCTTTATTATTATAAATTTTATATTTTGATAAGCGCATTGAGATGACTTTGTTGTAAATTGCGCTATACAAATAAAGTTCAATTGAATTAACACTTGCCAGCAGAAACATACGAAATTGTCATTGGTGTCTGGATTTGCAACGTGCCTACCCAACGAGTTTTAGGAGTTGCTCCTTTTACTTCTCAGAACAGAATGTAAAGCTCAGTTAGATGATTAATGAGTGCGTTCTAACACAGACCTTCCCCATAACAAGCTACACTAGAGAACTCACTCACACGTGCTGTCCCTTAGAGGTGAAAAAGCTAAAAGTGGCACATATTGTTGCTGGGGGCTCTCTTTGCGGGGTCTCTCCGGGCAGTGCAGGCCTGGTGGGGCGTGGAGGTGCCCCTTCCCTACGGGTGGGGCTTGGTGCTTGTCTCGTCTCCTGGTTGCCTTGGGGGCACGCCTCGCGGCGTGTGGGTCTGGGTTGGCCTGCCGTGCTGAGGTGGGGAGTGGGCGCGCTGGGGGGTGCTGGCCTTTGCGCCGGAGTTGCTTGGCACTCTGGGATGGTGCTCTTTGCTGGGGGGCGGCTCTAGCGGTTCCGGTGGTTGAGGTTGGTATCGGCCGCTTGGTTGGTCTGTCCTGCTATCTGCGGGCTGGCAGGTGGGTGGGTTCTGCGCCTTTGCCTTTCTGTGCCCTACCATGCCTGTGGGTGCGGCGCCAGGTGGCCACCGCTTGGGCTCTGCGGTGTAGCTGGGCCCTTTGGTGGGGGGGGCTTTCTAGGGCTCATCGCGCGGGCGGCATCAAGGAAAGGCGATGTGCCTGGGGGGCCGGCGGGGCAACTTGCAGCATCCCCTTGGTTCCCTCGGCAAGGTGAGCTGAGACTTGAGCCGGCAGACAGTAGCCAAGCATTCCGGCGTCCACACCCAGGGTGTGCATTTTTTCAGAAGTTCTCTCAGTGGTGCAGTGGTCAAGGAGTAGTGGGGAAGGAAGCGCAGGTAGTAGGCTGTCATCCCTAGGAATTAAGCTAGTTGGCTGGACAAGAAGGCTTGGCAAGCTGCTGCACCGCTGCCACATTTGAATGAATTGGGCTGATGCCAGTAGGACTGAGGTGAAATCTCACAAACTCGATGGCTGACGCGGCAAAGGTGCACTTTTCTCCATTGAGGTTATGGCTGGCTAGAACATTAAGCACCTTAGCCAAGTGCTCGTCATGCTCCGTCAACGTTGAACCGTGCACCACTATGTCGTTCAGATATATGACCACACCTGGGATGCCAGCAAAAATTGTGGACATTATTTTTTGGAAACAGCTGGGGGCCGAGCTAAGGCCAGAGGGCACGCGAGTGTAGCAAAAAACACCAATGTGGGTCAAAAACAGCTGTCAGGGTGCAGCGGGACCTGTAGATACCCCTGGCGGAAGTCGAGTTTGAAAAAAACTGAGGAGCCATAGAACTTGGCTGACAGTTCTTCCACTGTTGGCAGTGGGTGCCTGTCCGGGATAACCGACTTGTTTACTGACCTGAGGTCAATGCATGGGCGGAGCCTCCCAGACTTTTTCTTAGACACCACCAGGTTGAAAATCCAAAGTGAGGCATTCACCCTCTCAATTATGCCTGCGTCCAAGAGCTTTTGACGATCGGCTGTAACGCCATCATGCAGGGCGAGGGGGAGGCGGCATAGTGGCTGAATGACAGGGTGCACGTCAGTCCTGAGAAGAGGTAATTAAAGGCCGTGAGGCAGCCCAGGCCATTGAACAGAGAAGGCCACCGTTGCTGCCAGGTGAGCCCACAGACATGATTGTGGACCCCGTGTTGTCCAGCAGTGAGAAGCCAAGATCGAGGAAAAGGTCCAGGCTCATGAGGTTCACCCCATGCTGGGAAACCTGAAAGGTAAACAATGGGAGGGTCCTGGTCCCATTGCAGACAGGGAGGTCGATCGTGCCAAAAAAGGCCAATTTCAGTATGTCCATAACCGTACAGGTCCTCAGCGCCTGCATTGGGAGTCCGAGTGGCACGTTTAGCAGTGAGCGAGAGGCACCCATGTCCAGCAGTTATGGCAGGCACACCCCCTCCATCTCCACTGTGCACCATTTAAACGGCCGACAGGCGGAATTCACCGAATTAATGGTTGTTGGTAGCCGTTGGTTGGGTAAATATGATGATGTGCTGTCAGCAGGGGCAGAGTGGCAGACTTTAGCAAAATTATTATTTTTCCCACAGCGTCAACATTTCTGACCCCTTGCAGGACAGACTGGAGCTCTAGCAGTGTGCGATGGCGAGCCACAGTTGTGTTTTGGCGCCCAACAAAGTTAACCTCAAAACTGTCTTCGGGTGACTCAGAGCGAGGGTGTACAGCTGGCGGTGAAATAGTCTGTGCCATGAGGGTGGATGGCGAGGTGAGCTGGCTGGGCTTCACTAGTTTTACTGTTAATGAGGCTGCAGACTCCAGCTGGAATACCATATCAATAGCCTTAGTCAGGGACAAATCATCAGGGGACGTTAGTAGCTTCTCCCTGAGTTTGGGGTTGTTGATCTCTTATTAGCTCCTCCTCTACCTGCCCAAATTTGCATAGGCTCGCCAAGCCCTTCAATTCAGTCACGTAATGGTGAACAGACTCACCGTCCTGCTGTATGCGCTGTCGGAAGACGATCCGCCAAAGCATGACGTTCTGAGGAGCAGCAAAGTGTGCCGACAGTCGTGTGACACACTCGTCGTATGTAGCGGCGGGTCAGAGAGTCCAGAAGATCCTCTGTCCCTCGCTGCCCAGGTTGTGAATCAGCATCGGTCTGTGCCGTTTGTTGCTAGCGCTCATTAGCCCCATGGCTGTGATGAATGTCTCAAAAGATTCATGCCAGCGAGTCCACGGCACGGGCGGGTCGCCGGGTAGGGCCAGGAACGGAGAGAGAGGTGGGAACAGAAACTTCATCCTCATCGCCAATATTGTGTAAGTAACTCACGAATTGCAACCCGTTTGCTGCTGAAGAACTTTATTATGCTTCACACAGACACACTAGCACATGTAAGGGCCGTATTGTCATCAGGCACTTCCGATAATATCGCCCATTGCTAACGTTGTAGATATATAAGGTGATGGATGTGTGAGGGCCAAATTGTTATCAGGCACCCCACAGTTGTATTATTTTTGATTTTGACATTTTGGTTTATTATTCTGTTAGATATTCCTGTACAAGGGCACTGTGATATTTTAGTTGGTATATTTGTGGATTAAATCGGATCAGTATAACATAGGCACTTTTGGGGCAGCACAGGGGTCCGTGATGCCATGTGTAGCTCAGTCGACCCAAATGTCCGAGAGTGTACAGCCACTGAGTGTATGTGCTTGTGTCCCTGTGTTTCAGAGTGAAGTAAAAAGAATAATTAAAACCCCATGCACGCTTGGTTCTTTGTGTACAAGTGTGCAACACACACTCTTTACGTCATAATGTCATAAAACCCACGTACACAATAGGAGATTTATATCATATATCATCATTTTGAGAAAATATATTGAGATATGAGTTTTGTCCCTATTGCCCAGCCCTAGTAGGAACGTTCACAGCATTTCAATGTTAATAAAGGTCGACCAACCAGATTATAATCATATAAGTGTATTTAATAAGTGGTTGATAAGTGACTATTTTAGACTCAAGGATTCTTCCAATTGAATCCCACATCTGACTTTTTTTTTTTCATTTTTAAATATTTAACACAGCAAATTCCACCTTTAAAAATACATATACGTAAAAAAGAAACATTTTAGGGTATTTCCTGGGTTAGGGTTAGGGC